>NC_073398.1:1707993-1850250 GCF_028641065.1 Leucoraja erinaceus
GTAGATTCAAGAATGTTTACTGTCATATATAAGGTGTGTGAGTCAGTATGTGTGTGTTATTGTGTGTATGTGTGTGTATCTGTGTGTGAGTGAGTGTGTGTGTGTGAGTGAGTGTGTGTGTGTGTGTGTGTGTGTGTGATAGTCTGTGTGTGTGTGAGTGGGTGGAGGGTGTCTGTGTGTATGTGTGTGTGCGTGCATGTGTGTGTGAGTGCGTGTGTGTGTGTGTGTGTGTGTGTGTGTGTGTGTGTGTGTGTGTGTGTGTGTGTGTGTGTGTGTGTGTGTGTGTGTGTGTGTGTGTGTGTGTGTGTGTGTGTGTGTGTGTGTGTGTGTGTGTGCACTCTGCTTGAAATGGTATGAAATTGAAATTGCTGGCCTGCACTCTGCTTGAAATGCTGTGAAATTGAATTTGCTGGCCTGCACTGAATTATGACTTCTGTGGTAAATTCTCAGATTTTCTTTGTTAACATTTTGACTGCTCAATCTCTCTATATTAAAATTGTCTCATTTTTCATCAACAGCAAAGAGACATCAAGAGGCAGTGAGCAGCAGAACACAACAAGAGACACAACAAGAAAGAACTGAAGTTAATAAATCTCATCTTTAACATTTAAATTGTTGTTACATTTTAAGTAATTCACATTTTATTCTTTAATAAATCCTTTTTCCACTTGCCATGCCTGCGTGTTCTTCATCACAATGGGAACCTAATAGGCAGGAATGGCTGCGCTGTCGGAGAGCCACTAATAATGCATGGGGTGGAGGTTGAGGGAAGGAGCAGAGTGGGGGTTGAAGGGAGGGGTGACTGAGTGAACACCAACTGTGAGTGACTGGAATGCCAGCCCACCAGCCATGAGTAAGTAAACTGCCAGCCCACCAACTGTAAGTGACTGAAGTGCCAGCCCACCAACCATGACTTAGTGAACTGCCACCTACCAGCCATGACTCACTGAACTACGAGTCCTCTGGAAACCAGTTCCTTCAGCCCACAAGACCCATACTAGTGCTCCAGAGATCCTCGCAAGGATAGACTTTCCTCATTCATTGCTGTGATCTGTAAAAAAAGATGAAAATGTCTAAAAGTTTCTGACCCTCTCCCCAAGCTCTCTCACAGTCTGTCACCTGTTTTGGGCAGAATTGCTGGCAGTTTCTGAGCTGCAAGCCCGCCAGGCCTGAGATACTGACCAAGAATCCATTCGGCCCACAATGTCCATACTAGCCCTCTGGAAACCGGTCCCTTCAGCCCACAACACCCATGCTAGTGCTCCAGAATGTGCCCCAACCCCCTTCCCACCCACCCCCACCCCCCCTGACCAGCAATATTGGAATTGGTGAAGAGGTGCAATATTGCGTTGGCAGACCAGCCCTCCCGTGGGAAGCTGGGACCCAACTGGTCCCACTTAGTCTAGTATACTATTAAAAGTCTTGTCTTATTTCTATGTGTGTGTGTCTGTGTGATGGTGTTTTCACCCAAATGGTGCATGGTAGCGCTAAAATCTTTACAGAACCTTACTCACCTTTTTCCCATCATCGATCTAATCAAGTGTCCTTCAGATTTGATGTTATATTTCACAAGTTATTGATATTTAAAGATTTGGAAGTGCCAACTTTGAGAATAATAACTGACTGTGAGAGGGAGACATTTCTGGCAGCTTCCAGTGATGATGTCACAATGGCATCTCACGGTCCTCTAATCACAATGGGATCACATTTACACAAGCTGCCGTGAACATTGCAACAGCCGAGAATTACATCACAATGTGATCTCTGCTGCCAATACACAGGCTATGAGAGTGTTTTTACATCTTTGTAACGAGATGGCCGTAGTGGGGGAGATTTAAAAGTTGTAAAGTGACATTTAAAAATTGGATTTCTTCAAATCTGCACTGGCAGTTAGGTAGTTATAATCTCACAATGCCCTACTGGCACAATGTTGCTATTTCAGAACACTGAGTCCTTCACAGCAAATGTCCTTCAGGGAAAGAATCTGCCAGCCTAACCCAGCACAGCAAAGTTTAACGATTAGATTTGGATTACAAAAGATGGCCTTGTCGGTGTCACCTACATCACATTAAATCTTAGTGCAATTGCATTTTTTTTTAAAGTTTAAAATGAGGGTGGGTGAAAGAATGAGCCGACCTGCACAGTTGGGGGCTATGGGTGAGTGGTGGAATATTACATTGGGGGAATGAGTTATGTTGGGGGAATGGGTTAGAGGTGGAATCTTACATTGGAGGAACGGGTTGCATTGGGGAACGGGTGAGTGGTGGAATCTTGCGTTGGGGAATGGGTTGCGTTGGGGGGCCAGGCCTCCCGTGGGGGTTATGGGTGAGTGGTGGAATATTGCGTTGGGGGAACGGGTTATGTTGGGAGAACAGGTGAGTGGTGCATTATTGCATTGGGGACGGGGCCCAATGGGTCCCACTTGGTCTAGTACACCTTAGGATGTTCAGCAACTCCTCGACTGTAACACTGACTGTCCTCATATTTCGCTTGGGCAGCTTACAACCCAGCAGTATGAATATCAACTTCTCTAACTTCAAGTAATCCTTACTTTCCCTCTCTCTCCACCCTTCCTAGTTCTCTGACCAGTCTGACCTCCCCCTTGATTAAATGTTTATCTTTGTATGCTTCATTGTCAACTTTCCCTCGCTAACAATGATCTATTCTTCATCCCCTTTGATGTCCCTCTCCCCTGACTCAGTCTCGACCCGAAACGTTACATATTCCATATCTCCAGAGATGCTGCCTGTCCTGCTGAGTTGCTTCAGCATTTTTGGTTTATCTGTTCTCAAGATACTTCCATTGACTGCGCCAGGATCCCTGGACTTCATATCTTTCTCCATGGTAAAAACACTCATTGAGGACCTTGCCCATCTCCTACAGTACTTGTATCCTGGAACTTTGTTGCCAGACTTGTCCCTAGTTTGAAGAAGTGTCTAGACCCTGTCACCTATTCCTTCTCTCCAGAGATGCTACCTAATCCATTGAGTTACTCCAGCTTTTTGTGTCTGTCTTTGACTTTAACCAGCAACTGCAGTTCCTCCCTCTACAGACCTGTCCCTCTCTTGGTTGGGAACTGACTGTACTGAAAGCAGTTCAACCGGCATCTACAGTATGAAGAGACAGCTGAGTTCATGTTTGATGATGTTTCAGCCTGATGGGGCTGTCCCACTGTACGAGCTAATTCAAGAATCTCACCAGTTTCCCCTGATTCGAACTCGGAGAATTACGGTAATAGCCGGTACTCTGGGCTCTCGTGGACATTTTTCAACATGTTAACCATGTACATGTTGAAAAATCTTCACTAGTCTTCCCGAGCTAACCGTGTTTCCCGAGAACCTGCCGTTAGCGTTACGAGCCGCTAAGAGATGGCCCCAAGCTCCGACGTACCCGCTACATACATTCTACTTGCTTACCACGAGATTTGATTTTTTTTTTAAATTCGGGAGAGCTCTTGAATTAGCTCATACAGTGGGACAGCCCCATAAGACACAAAATGCTGGAGTAACTCAGCGGGTCAGGCAGCATCTCTGGAGAAAAGGAGTGGGTCACATTTCGGGTCGAGACCCTTCTTCAGACTGAGTCAGGGGAAAGGGAGATGAGTGATATAGATGGTGTTGTAGAGAGATAAAAAACAAATGAATTATGCCAAAAAGTAACGATGATATAGGAAACAGGCCATTGTTAGATGTGTGCCAGTTGAAAACCAGTTACAGACAATGAGAATCAACAAGATAATGTTGAAGCTAGTACGCCTTGGGTGGGGGAGGGATGAAGAAAGGGGGCTGCAGGGTTTACTTGAAGTTAGAGAAATCAATATAGAATATCTATTGACTACAGGGTGGTCACGGTGGAGCAGCAGTAGAGTTGCTGCCTTACAGCGAATGCAGTGCCGCAGACCCGGGTTTGATCCTGACTACGGGAGCTGCCTGTATGGAGTTTGTACATTTTCCCAGTGACCTGTATGGGTTTTCTCCGAGATCTTCGGTTTCCTCCCACACTCCAAAGACGTGCAAGTTTGTAGGTTAATTGGCTTGGTAAATGGAAACATTGTCCCTAGTGGGTGTTGGATAGTGTTAATGTACGGGGATCGCTGGTCGGCGCGGACCCGGTGGGCCGAAGGGCCTATTTCCGTGCTGCATCTCTAAACTAAACTAAACTTAACTAAACTAAACTAAACTAAACTAAACTAAACTAAACTAAACTAAAAAAAACTCAGATTGTAGAAGGGTCTCAACCCTAACCTTTACCCATTCCTTCTCTCCAGAGATGCTGTCTGTCCCGCTGAGTTACTCCAGCTTTGTGTGTCTATCTTCGGTTTACATCAGCATCTGCAGTTCCTTCTTATGCGTTTCAGCATAGGTTGTGATGCAAGTTTTTCTATTTGAAACATTCGTACTTCCTGTCTCCACAGATGCTGAGTGTGTCAGCATTTGCAGCTTTTATTTCAGATTTGGAGCTTTTGCAAATTTCTGAAGTGCAGTTGTTGGTTACTGTCATGTTGCCTTTTAAGTTTGTAGTGTTAGCGACTCCTGATGATGCCACGCAACATGAGTTGGTGGAAGCAGGAAGGCCCAGCACAGCAGGCTGGTCAAGGACATCCTTTCTAGTTGGAGGCAAAATGACCGTTGGAACCAAGACTTTAGACTTTAGAGATAGTCGAGCCAAGAGTGTTTTATTGTCAATCGACACAAAATGCTGGAGTAACTCAGCAGGACAGGCAGCACCTCTTCATAGAAGGAATGGGTGATTTATCAGGTCGAGACCCTTCTTCAGACTGTTTTATTGTCATATGTCCCAAATAGAACAATGAAATTCTTACTTGCTAGATCACAACAGAATATCAGGGCCGGATTTAGATGAAGAGAAGCCCTAGGCTATTCCACTTGAGGCCCCCCCAAATCCCCCACCCCCACGACGAAAGGAAGATGGAAGAGTCCACCAGATTGAAACCGATGTGCAGCCGAGAATGGCCAATGAGATAAGGGCTGGAAAGCTGCACTTTTTATTAATTGCCAGTGTTAGTGTCGAGTTATCGGCTTAAAACACTATTATTCTGAAATGGAGGGCAAGGAAAATTACTGAAGTGTTGTTTAGAGACTACAGTGCATTGTGACAGCGTATGTAAGAAAGGCCTATGACAGTTTCAAAAATATTATACACGAGGCCTTTCAAAAAAGGGGGGACATGGCAGGATTACAAAAAAATTATTTGAAATAAGTGCACGCAGCACCCGTTTAAGGGCCCACTAAATAAAACCTTTTTTTAGAAAATGTTTTGTGTGCTGGTTTGATTGCCTGCTACTGTTCGACTGTGTTAGTGTGTGCACATTAAAAATATGATGCAAAATGAGTCGCAAACTATGGAATACATATTTTTCAGTATTGTTAGCAAGGAAAAGAAAGCAGTTCCAATTGTTTGATATTATTCATCCGGAGGAGAAAATATTTGGTCACAAACACTCACATACATACATACACCGAAAATAAACAAATAATAATAGTGTAAAAAGTGTCAGTGCCCCTAAGTCTATGTGGTTCATAGCTTATTTGGAGGTTGTAGTGTTTAATAGTCTGATGGCTGTGGGGAAGAAGCTGTTCCTGAACCTGGATGTTACAGTTTTCAGGCTCCTGTACCTTTGAGTGTGTGGCCAGGGTAGTGTGAGTCTCTGATGATGCTGGCTGCCTTTTTGAGACAGCGATTCCTGTAAATCCCTTCGATGGTGTGGAGGTCAGAACCCGTGATGGTCAGTGTCCACAACTTTGGAAACCGGCGCGGGAAACAGGCCCTTCAGCCCACCGTGTCCACGTCAACCAGCGATCACCCCGTACACTAGCACTATCCTACACACTATGGCCGATTTACATTGGCAGGAGCCTATGAACCTACAAACCTGTACGTCTTTGGAGTGTGGGGGAGGAAAGTGGAGTACCCAGATAAAACCTACTTGGTCACGTACAGACTGTTCCCATTGTCAGGATTGAACTCGGGTCACTGGCGCAGTAAGACAGCAACTCTACCACTGCGCCACCGTGCAGCTGCGCCACCTAAGACTCCATTGCAAGGAGCACCTCTGCCATACCCTGCACTTGTTGCTTCTTCCTGTTCTTTGTCCTATGCTCTGCCTGCCATCATCCCAAGGCCTTGAATGGCCAACAACAGGGTCTGCTGCAGGCTGTAGCCCAGCAGAGGGTTCTCCCACAGCCCTGGTCACCTCAGGTGGCTGTGGACGACACACTCCTTGGCAAGGAGCTTGGCCTGCTCCATGCGCTCTCTTGCTTTGAGGGGCCTGTGTTCTCGTGCTCCCTTTCACCGGGGCCCTAGTGCCCGCATACACATTCACTGGTTTGAACTTGGGTCAGATTGATTTATACTACGGTGGCCACACGGTGGCTCACTCTGCAAGTATCCTACTCAGTACAGGACATGCGGCACAGTGGTGCAGCGGTAGAACTGCTGCCTTACAGCACCAGGCACCCGGGTGTGATGCTGACCACTGGTGCTGTCTGTACGGAGTTTGTACGTTCTCCTCGTGACCTGTGTGAGTTTTCTCCGGGAGCTTTGGTTTCCTCCCACACTCCAAAGACATGCAGGCTTGTAGGTTAATTAACTTCGATAAAATTATATATTGTCCCTGGTGTGTAAGATAGTGTTAGTGTGCGGGGATCGCTGGTCGGAGTGGACTCTGTGGGACAAAGGGCCTGTTTCTGTGCTGTATCTCTAAACTAACCTAAACTAAACTAAACTAATACGAATTCAACTAAATTATCGCAGAGGAGTGAAGAGCAGAACGCATCTCAAAGTGTATTTGGGTGAATCCCGTGTGAGCGGGTTCATCTCAATACTCGTACCCACAACTCCCTCCGTATTACCTCCTGGCCATCGACAAAGTTCCGCATGGTAGGCTGCTCTGGAAGGTTAGATCCGATGAGAACCAAGACGAGGTAGCTGAATGGATAGCAAATTGGTTTCATGGAAGGAAGCAGAGGGTGAAGGTGGAAGGTTGCTTCTCGGACTGGAGGCCTGTGTGCCACAGGGTTCGGTGCTGGGTCAGTTACTGTTTGTCATCTACATCAATGATTTGGAGGAGAACATACAAGGCAAGATTAGCAAGTTTGCAGATGACGCTAAAGTAGGTGGTGTTGTAGATAGTGAAGATGGTTGCCACAAATTGCAGCAGGTGGGCTGAAGAACTGTTGATGAAATTCAATATAGAGAAATGTAAGGTGTTGCACTTTGGGAAGTCTACCATGGGCAGGACCTACGCAGTGAATGGTGGAGGGATCTCGGGGAGCAGGTGTATAGTTTCTTGAAAGTGGCATCACAGGTAGACAGGGTGGTCAAGAAGGCTTTCGGCACATTGGTCTTCATCAGCCAGAGTATTGAGTATGAAGTCATTTTGCAGTTATATATTGAGGTCACAGTTAGAGTATTATGTTTAGATTAGGCCTGATCTAAAGGGACAAGTTGAGCATTCATTCATTTGTCTTTATTCATTGGAGGACAGGAGGATGAGGGGTGATCTTACAGAGATGTACAAAATCATCAGAGGAATAGATCGACGCACAGTCTCTTGCCCAGAGTTGGGGGATGGGTAACATGAGGGCATAGGTTTAAGGTGAGGGGTGGTACCTTTAATAGGAATCTGAGTAGTAACTTTTTTACACAAACTGGGTGGTGGGTGTATGTTTCTTAAACGTTGGGATGGGGTGGAAGATTGCAACCTTCACGTGGTCCGCCCTGTTTCGATTAATGCAATCAACTCGACGTGCACAAACGGAAGGTCAAATAGAACACGTTGTCCAACAACTTTAGGCTGTGCACGCCACACGAAATAAGAAGAAGAAGAAACGTTGGGATAGTCCCAGCCTCACCTGGAGTATTGCGTACAGTTTTGGTCTCCTAATCTGAGGAAAGACATTCTTGCCATAGAGGGAGTACAGAGAAGGTTCACCAGACTGATTCCTGGGATGTCAGGACTTTCATATGAAGAAAGGCTGGATAGATTCAGCTTGTACTCGCTAGAATTTAGAAGATTGAGGGGGGATCTTATAGAAACTTACAAAATTCTTAAGGGGTTGGACAAGCTAGATGTATGAAGATTGTTCCCGATGTTGGGGAAGTCCAGAACAAGGGGTCACAGTTTAAGGATAAGGGGGAAATCTTTTAGGAGAGTGGTGAATCTCTGGAATTCTCTGCCACAGAAGGTAGTTGAGGCCAAGTTCATTGGCTATATTTAAGAGGGAGTTAGATGTGGCCCTTGTGGCTAAAGGGATCAGGGTGTATGGAGAGAAGGCAGGTACAGGATATTGAGTTGGATGATCAGCCAAGTCAAGTCAAGTCAAGTCAAGTTTATTTGTCACATACACATACGAGATGTGCAGTGAAATGAAAGTGGCAATGCTCGCGGAACAACAAAACAACCAAACAAATTATAAACACAACCATAACACACATATTATTTTACATAATAAATAATAGAAGGAAAAAAAAAACGTTCTGTAGAGTTAGTCCCTGGTGAGGAAAGGCGTTTTACAGTCCGAATTGCCTCTGATCTAAAGAAACTCCTTCTCAACCTCTCCATTTCTCTTATTGCATGGCAACGGAGGCGTTTGCATGACCGTAGCGGCTGGAACAGTCCGTTGCAGGGGTGGAAGAGGTCTCTCATGATTTTGTTTGCTCTGGAGTTGCACCTCCTGGGTATAGTTCCTGCAGGGGGGTGAGTGAAGTTCCCATAGTGCTTTCGGCCGAATGCACTACTCTCTGCAGAGCCTTCTTGTTCTTGGCAGAGCAATTCCCGAACCAATGGTAGATTCCCGGACAAGTTGTCCAACAACTTTTCCTGTGCACGCCACACAAGAAATAAGAAGAAGAAGAAACGTTGGGATAGTCCCAGCCTCACCTGGAGTATTGCGTACAGTTTGTCTCCTAATCTGAGGAGTGATTGGACGGAGAACTCTGGATCCTCAAGTATTGCCTGAGGTGGTAAAGGGCGCTGCCTTGCCAAGGGAGTACAGAGAAGGTTCACCAGTGCAGGATTTTCATGAAGGCGTGTGACTCGGCTTGTACTCATGTCATACTCCTCATTCTTAAGAGGTTGGACAAGGAGATGTATGAAGATATTTCCCGATGTTGGGGAAGTCCAAACAGGGTCACCAGTTTAAGGATAAGGGGGAAATCCACAGAGAGTGATGGAATCCCATTCTCTTTAGTTGAGGCCAGTTCAATGGAGTGTATTTAAGAGGGAGGATGATGTGCCCTCCTAAAGTCCATGATCAGCTCCTTCGTTTTTTTGATGTTCAAGAGCCATGATCATATTGAATGACGGTGCAGGCTCGAAGGGCCCAATGGCCTACTCCTGCATCTATTTTCTATGTTTCTATGTTTCTAACTACCTCCTCTGGCAGCTTGTTCCATACACCCACCACCCTTTGTGTGAAAAGTTACCCCTTGCATTCCTATTAAATGTTTGCCCCTTCACCTTAAACCTATGTCCTCTGGTCCTTGATTCACCCACTCTGGGCAAAAGATTCTGTGCATCGACCCGATCGATTCCGCTGATGATTTTGTACATGATTCGTGTACATTAGGCAAAGTTGGAGATAATGTGCAGACTTTCTGCACTTGACTTTGCACTGTCTTTGCTGTTGACTGTTTGATGCTCAGGTGCAGCACATTGAGCTGGCCTTGGATCAAACCCAACCCTGCCTCACACTTGGTACAATTCCTTATTAGATTATTGGCTGAGACAATGGGAGAATTTGACAAACTAAAAATAACAATGCCAAGTTAAATTCTTTTCTTATCAGCAAGGTCTAAGTGCTGCTGATAAGAGTTGCTGATTCACCCGTTCCTCCTTCACTATCTTGTTTATCTTTCCTTCCCTCGCTCCTCTCCAATCAAAGCCATCTCATCATTCACCGTTTACCTCATCTCGTTTTTCCTGTCATAAAACAATGGCTGTTCCAGCAAGATTGATCAATAAGGGACAATGCAATCTCCCTCCCCCACCCCGCACACCTCCCTCCCCCACCCCGCCCACCCCCCTCCCTCCCCCACCCCCTCCACCCCCTCCCCCCACCCCGCACACCTCCCTCCCCCACCCCGCACACACCCCTTCCCCCACCCCCGCACACCTCCCTCCCCCCCCCACCCCGCACACCTCCCTCCCCCACCCCGCACACCTCCCTCCCCCACCCCGCACACCTCCCTCCCCCACCCCGCACACCTCCCTCCCCACCCCCACACTCCCTCCCCCCCACCCCGCACACCTCCCTCCCCCACCCCGCACACCTCCCTCCCCCACCCCCCACCACCCCCCCCACCCCCCCACACCCCCCCTCCCCCACCCCGCACACCTCCCTCCCCCACCCCGCACACCTCCCTCCCCCACCCCCACACCCTCCCCGCCCCCACCCCGCACCCTCCCTCCCCCCACCCCGCACACCTCCCTCCCCCACCCCGCACACCTCCCCCTCCCCCACCCCGCACACCTCCCTCCCCCACCCCGCACACCTCCCTCCCCCACCCCGCACACCTCCCTCCCCCCCACCCCGCACACCTCCCTCCCCCACCCCGCACACCTCCCCCCTCCCCCCCACCCCGCACACCTCCCTCCCCCACCCCGCACCCCTCCCTCCCCCCCCCCCGCACACCTCCCACCCCCCCCCCCCCCGCACACCTCCCTCCCCCCCCCCGCACCCTCCCCCCCCCCCCCCCACCCCCTCCCTCCCCCACCCCGCACACCTCCCTCCCCCACCCCGCACACCTCCCTCCCCCACCCCGCACACCTCCCTCCCCCACCCCGCACACCTCCTCCCTCCCCCCTATCAGACCTTGAAGACCCAATGTCAGTCATAATCAAAATCTGGTTATGGTTAATTATTACCATTGTAATGAAAAGCGGTTGTACCTAAATTGTATAAAAGAGCTCGGCTTATTTAATATTTAAACCGGTGTGTTTGGAAGGTATACTGAGGACGAGAGCGCAGGTAACATTTTTGTTACGTACATGTTGCTGTTACTTCAGATGGGAAATACTGCAGTGTTTTATTTGTGCATTGGAATTCTTTGAAGAGGTAAATAGCAGGGCAGACAAAGGAGAGTCAGTAGATGTTGTTTACTTAGATTTTCAGAAAGCCTTTGATAAGGTGCCACACGTGAGGCTGCTAAGGAAGCAGAGAGCCCGCGGTATCAACGGGCAGATACCAGCATGGATAGCAGGTTGGCTGGATGGCAGAAGACAAAGAGTGGCAAAAATGGGGGCTTTTTCTCGTTGGCTGCCAGTGACTAGCGGAGTTCCGCAGGGCTCGGTGCTGGGGCCGCTACTGTTCTCGTTGTATATTAATGATTGGATCAGGGGATTGAAGGCTTTGTAGCCAAGTTTGTGGATGATACAAAAATAGCTGGAGGGGCAGATGATGCAGAGTAAGCAGGGACTCTGCAGAAGGATTTGGATAGGTTGGGATAGTGGGCAGACAAGTGACAGATGGAATATAGTGTAGCAAAGTGTGGAGTCATGCATGTTGGTTATAGGAATAAAAGCGCAGACGATTTTTTTTAAATGGGGAGAGAATCCAGAAATTGGTGCAATGGGACTTGGAAGTGCTGATGCATGATTCCCAAAAGGTTAATCTGCAATTCAAATCGGTAGCAAAAAAGGCAAACACAATGCTAGCATTTATTTCAAGAGGGCTAGAATACAAAAACATGGATTTAATGCTGAGGCTCAATAAGGTGCTGCTGGTCAGGCAGCATCTGGAATATTGTGAACAATTTTGGGCACCATATCTGAGGATGTGCTGGCTGGAGAGGGCCCAGAGGAGGTTAATGAGAATGGTCCCAGGGTTACATACGATGGCCGTTTAAGGGCACTGGGCCTGTACTTGATGGATGAGGGGGGACCTCATTGAAATCTATAGAATAGTGAAAGGCCAGGATGGAGTGGATGTGGGGAGGATGTTCCCACTAGTGGGAGAATCTAGGACTAGAGGTCAACCTCAGAATTAAAGGATGTTCCTTTAGGAACGAGATAAGGAAGAATTTCTTCAGTCAAAAGGCGGTGTATCTGTGGAATTCACAGGTTGTGGAGGCCATGTCAGTGGATATTTTTACGGCATAGATAGGTAGATTCTTGATTAGTGCAGATGTCAGGGGTTATGGGGAGAAGGCAGGAGAATGGGGTTAGGAGGGAGAGATGGATCAGCCATGATTGAATGGCGGAGTAGAAGCTTGGCTGAATGGCCTAATCCTGCTCCCATCACTTATGAACTTATGCAAACTGGACTACTCGGCCTGACTCTTGGGATGAAACCCCTCATTCCCAGAACCATCCCAGTAAATCATTTTTGTGGCCACACTCGGAACTCCAGATCCCTCCTGGAGACAGACACAAAAAGCTGGAGTAACTCACCGGGTCAGGCAGCATCTCTGGAGAAAAGGAATAGGTGATGTTTTGGGCCGAGACCCTTCTTACTGGAGGTATGGGAAGCTCTTGACCTGAAATGTTGCCTATTCCTTTTCTCTCAACCCAAAACGTCACAGATTCCTTATCCCCTTCCCTGACTCGTAGGGAAACTATATTCAGTTGTACAAGATGTTGTTGACTTAGGGAAGAGTCTCGACCCAAAATGTCCTAGCAGGAGACTGGGGTCGAGAGGGTTAGATAGATCAACCATGATTGAATGGTGGAGTAGACTTGGTGGGCCGAATGGCCTAATTCTGCTCCTAGAACGTATCCCTTGCTTTTGTACTGATTACTTCTTTTTAAGAATCATGTGCTAAAATTGTATGGGTGTTAGTATCGCCATGTTCGGGGAAAGGGTGATATCACTGTAGGGTCGGCATCCCAGGGTAGGGAGCAGTTGATATTTGTATCCTCAGAATCCTTCAGGCTATGGAATGGCATGGTACGCCTGGCTTTAGAATCCCAGCTTTGGGAAACATGATGCTCCTGGTTAGGGAAGGATCTGATATTATGAATGCCAGGACAGAGAATGAGGAGATGGATACTTTTCTGCAGTGGAGCATTCTGCAAATATCACATTAAGAACAGGAAGAGTGGCACGGTAGCGCAGGAGTAGAGTTGCTGCCTCACAGCGCCAGAGACCCGGGTTCGATCCTGACCTTGGGTGCTGCCTGTACGGAGTTTGTACATTCTCCCTGTGGCCACATGGGTTTTCTCCAGGTACTTCTGGTTTCCTTCCACACTCCAAAGACGTACAGGCTAATTTGCTTTGGTAAATTGTGAAAATTGTCCCCAGTGTGTGTAGGTTAGTGTACAGGGTGGTCGCTGCTCGGCACGGGCACGGTGGGCCGAAGGGCCTGTTTCTGTTCTGTATCTGCAAAGCATAAAGTCTATAAGGTGGGTAGGTGTCAAATAGAACATAGGAACTAGTTGTGATCCCACAAGGTCCTAGAAGAATGGTCCTGACCAAAGGCGGACAAGTCACCAGGTCCCCACAGCCTTAACACCAGGTAGTAATATGGCTGCAGAGATAGTAGAGTTCCCAGCTGAAATTGTTGCAAAACTCACTCGTCCCGACAAGATACCATAGGATTGGAAAACTGCAGAGGTGACACTAGAGAGAGAAAAAAAACAAGAAACTATCGTCCATAACAAGTGACACGGGCAAGAAAATGGAATCAATAACCAAGGAAGAAATGGCTTAATGTAACCAAATTAAATTCTGTAAGGAGTTTGTACATGGCCTGTGTGGGTTTTCTCCGGGTGCTCCAGTTTCCTCCCACACTCCAAAAACGTACAGGTTTGTAGCTTAATTGGCTTTAGTGAAATTGTAAATGATTCCTGGTGTGTGTAGGATAGTGTTAGTGTACTAACATTTGGATACAGTGGACGTGGAGAGGATATTTCCACTAGTGGGAGAGTCTAGGACTGGACAATTAAAGGACGTTCATTTGGGAAGGAGATGAGGAGGAATTTCTTTAGTCAGAGGGTGGTGAACCTGTGGAATTCTTTGCCACAGAAGGCTGCGGAAGCCAAGTTAGTGGATATATTTAAGGTAGAGATAGATAGACTCTTGATTAGCAGGAGAATGGGGTTAGGAGGGAGAGATACTGTAGATCAGCCATGATTGAATGGCGTAGTAGACTTGATGGGCCGAGTAGCCTAATTCTGCTCCTATCACTAATGATCTTATGTACGGGGATTGCTGGTCGGTGAGGACTCGGTGGACCGAAGGGGTTGTTTATTAACTCATTATCATCTGTCCCACCACCAACAATGGACCATTGTGGGCTCTACATTCCCTTGATTATCATTGCTTTTTGCATATCTTGCATTCATTTGTCATGTTCATAAGTGATAGGAGAAGAATTAGGCCATTCGGCCCATAAAGTCCACTCCGCCATTCAATCATGGCTGATCTATCCTTCTCTCCTAACCCTAACCCTAATACCCATAATAATCAAGAAACTATCTACCACTGCCTAAAAATATCTATTGACTTGGCCTCTGTGGGAATGAATTCCACAATTCATCACCCTCTGCCTCAAGAAATTCCTCCTCGTCGCCTACTTAAAGGTACGTCCTTTAATTCTGAGGCTATGTACTAAGTATGGGTTATATCTCTTGTTTCCCTCTCCCCTGACTCTCAGTCTGAAGAAGTCTTGTCCCGAACTATTACCTGTTCCTTTTTTCCAGAGATGCTGCCTGACCCGCCCGCTGCTCTTTAGCTTAGTTGAGTTTAGTTTATTAGTTTAGTTTAGAGATATAGCACAGAAACAGGCCCTTCGGCCCACCGAGTCCGCACTGACCTGCGATCCCCGCACATTAACACTATCTTACACACACTAGGGACAATTTTACACATATACCAAAGCCAATTAGCCGACAAACCAGCATGTCTTTGGAGTGTGGGAGGAAACCAAAGATCTTGGCGAAAACACACGCAGATCACGGGGAGAACGTACAAACTCCGTACGGGCAGCACCCGTAGCCAGGATCGAACCCGGGTCTCTGGCGCTGCAAGCGCTGTAAGGCAGCAACTCTACTGCTGCGCCACCGTGTCTGCCCACCTTCTCCATAGTGGCTGAGGGATGGGCTGTGAATGCAGGCATTTCCCAGACAAAGGGGCGGGAGCAGTCAGCAGTGGGGTGCAGGTAGCGTGGGCCTGTGAGAAAGTGGTCAGGGCAACGTTGAGAATCATTGTTTTCAAACCACTCATTGAGAACAGGCCACTGCGCTGGTAACAATATGATATTATCCCCATCCTGAGCACCAGGAAACCATAGGTAGACAAAACTGCTGGAGAAACTGCAGATGTTGGAGAATTGAAGGTAGACAAAACTGCTGGAGAAACTCAGCGGGTGCGGCAGCATCTATGGAGCAAAGGAAATAGGCAACAAAACGTTGCTCCATAGATGCTGCCGCACCCGCTGAGTTTCTCCAGCAATTTTGTCTACCTTCAATTCTCCAACAACTGCAGTTCCTTCTTGACCACGGAAACCATGATCCATGTCGCCTGTCTGTTCACCGGGGCAACGACTGTGGTTTGCTGACGATACGATGGTTTCCTGCTGGTTGTTCACCTTGTAGTTTGGTTTGTGTAGGACTCTGGTCAACGGTGGTGAAGACAATTGGTGGTGATGGAGCCTGTTCCAGGGAAGGGAACCATGGATGGTGAGAAGGAGCAGTACATGATCACCCGAGCGGCCTACTCTGAGGTCAGCTTCAAGGCTCAACACCAACAAATTGAGAGGTATCACAAAACGCCCCTGGATCACCTGAGGATGTATTTCAGGTAAGCAATATGACACAACGGAACATTCCCAGAGAGTGGGAAGAAGGTCTTTAAAATGAGTCCTTAGTTGGTCGATTGGCTTGGGAAATAGTAAATTGTCCCTAGTGTGTGCAGGATAGTGAGAAGGTGCTGGGATCTCGGATCGGCGCAGACTTGGTGGGCCGAAGGGCCTTTCTGTACTGTATCTCCCAACTACACTAAACTAATCCAAACTACACCAAACAATAGACAATAGGTGCAGGTGTAGGCTATTCGGCCCTTCGAGCCAGCACTGCCATTCAATGTGATTGATCATGGCTGATCATCCACAATCAGTACCCCGTTCCGGCCTTCTCTCTATATCCCTTGACTCTGTTATCTTTGAACTCTATCTTGAAAGCATCCAGAAAACCGGCCTCCACCACCCTCTGAGGCAGAGAATTCCACAGACTCACAACTCTCTGTGTGAAAAAGTGTTTCCTCATCTCTATTCTAAATGGCTTACCCCTTATTCTTAAACTGTGGCCCCTGGTGCTGGACTCCCCCAACATCGGGAACATGTTACCTGCCTCTAGCGTGTCCAATCCCTTAATAATCTTATATGTTTCAATAAGAATCCCTCTCATCCTTCTAACTTCCAGAGTGTACAAGCCCAGCTGCTCCATTCTATCAACATATGACAGTCCCACCATCCCAGGAATTAACCTGGTGAATCTACACTGCACTTCCTTAATAGCAAGAATGTCCTTCCTCAAATTTGGAGACCAAAACGGCACACAATACTCCAGGTGTAGCCTCACTAGAGCCCTGTACAACTGCAGAAGTTGCTTCTATGCTCAACTCCTCTTGTTATGAAGGCCAACTACACTTTCGTTTTTGCTTTCTTCACTGCCTGCTGTACCTGCATGCTTACTCAGTGGCTGAAACTACACCAAACTAATCCAAACTGTACTAAATTGAAAAAAAAACCCCGAAAGGATATAAATTTAGGGGAGGGGGTAAAAGATGTAGAGGCGATCTGACGGGAATCTTTTTCACACTGAGAGTGGTGAGTATCTGGAACACAGTGCCAGGGAGAGAGGTGGATGCAGAGTCTCGACCACTGCTGGCAAATTCATTTCACGAATAAAACTTGACTTGACTTGACTTGACTTGGACAGCAATTAAAACTGGTCTAGACAAGTACTTGAATTGGCCAGGTATTAAAGCAAAGTTCTAGGAGATGGGATCAGTGGGTCAGGCAGCATCCCTGGAGAAAAGGAATAGGTGACATTTCAGGTCGAGACTCTTCTTCAGACTGAGAGTCAGGGGTAAGGGGATTGAGAGAATATAGATGGTACCAGAGAAATGAATGGGAGATATGCAAAAAGCAACGATAATCAAGGAAAAGTGGAGCACACAATGGTCCATTGTTGGCTGTGGAATAGTTAATAACGAGTTATACAGACAGAGGAACTCAACAGGGTGAAAGTGAAACCAGTACTATGTCTAGGGTGGGAGAGGGACGGACAGAGAGGGGATGCAAGGGTTACTGAAGTTAGATAAATCAATATTCATACCGCTGGGGTGTAAGGTGCCAAAACGAAATATGAGATGCTGTTCCTCCAGTTTGAGTTTGGCCTCACTCTGACAATGAAGGAGGCCCAGGGTAGAAAGGTCAGTGTGGGAGTGGGAGATCCCAGATCTACACTGGGAGACCTCCCTAACCTGACACTGGGAGATCCCAGACACTGAGAGATCCCAGACACCGGGAGATCCCAGACACCTGGAGATCTCAGACACTGAGAGATCCCAGACACTGAGAGATCCCAGACACTGAGAGATCCCAGACACTGAGAGATCCCAGACACTGAGAGATCCCTGGTATTTGGAGATCCCTGGCATTGGGAGATCTCAGACACCAGGAGATCCCAGATGATGGGAGATTCCAGGCATTAGGAGATCCCAGACACTGGGTGATCTCAGGCACTGGGAGATCTCAGACACTGGGAGATAGGAGATCCCAGACACTGGGAGATCCCAGACACTAGGAGATCCCAGACACTGGGAGATCCTAGACACTGGGAGATCCCAGACAGATCTCAGCGGGGGGGACTGCTGCCCAATGCAGGCAATAAACAGGAATGTTCGGCGAACTCTGGTAACTTTGTTGGCAGCAAAGACGTGGTGACTTGTGCATTGCCCAGGTGAGGTCTGGCATCCACATGATTTTACTGCGTTGTATACAAAACAAAGCATAATTGGATCATTGAATAGATGCCGCCTTCTTGTGGCAGAGCCTCTTGTAGTTGCTTTTAATGGACCAGGCTGAAGCCACCACTTTCTGCAGCTCTCGTGTGTTAATGTGTTGTTGTTGTTGTACCAGGCCCTGATGCAACCAGCCATGAGCTGGGGAGGAAAGGAGGTACTAGGGGCCATTAGGACGGAGACGAGGAAACACTTTTTCTCACAGAGGGTGGTGAGTCTGTGGAATTCTCTGCCTCTGGTGGAGGCAGGTTCTCTGCATGCTTTCAAGAGAGAGCTAGGGCTCTTAAAGATAGCAGAGTCAGGGGATATGGGGAGAAGGCAGGAACGGGGTACTGATTGGGGATGATCAGCCACGATCACATTGAATGACGGTGCTGGCTCGAAGGGCCAAATGTCCTACTCCTGCACCTATTGTCTATTGTCTATTGTCTATTGTCTATTAGCTTAGTCTAGTTCAGAGATGCAGCGCGGAAACATGCCCTTTGGCCCACCGAGTCCGCAGCGATCAGCAATCCCTACACATTGATACTATCCTACACACACGAGGGACAATTTACAATTATACCAAGCCAAATAACCTACAAACCGGTACGTCTTTGGAGTGTGGGATGAAATTGAAGATCTCGGATAAAACCCATGCAAGGGAGAACGTACAACTCCGTACAGGCAGCACCCATCATCGGGATCAAACCCGGGTCTCTGGCACTGTAAGGCAGCAACTCTACCGCTGCACCACTCTGCTGCCCAGTCCAGTGTCTGGAGTCACTGGGTGACATCAATGGGGTAGATGTCATGAAAGGGGTTAAATGGTCACAGGTGGGCAGGTGACCAGGGCCATGAGGGGCCACCGAGTCCGCGCCGACCAGCGATCCCCGTACACTAGCGCTAACCTACACACGTTATGGAGAATTTACAATGACACCAAGCCAATTCGCCTAGTCACTCCACAATGAGGATCAATTAGATAACTATCACATAACTCAATCTCAGCTAACACAAGAGGAACACTTAGCCATGGTCACTGCTTCCACAGCTGTTCAGGGTGTGGGCTTGCGAGACCAAGCGCAGACTGGCCGATCGTTTCGCTGAACACCTTCGCCCAGTCTGACTCAACCAACATGATCTCCCCGTTACCAAACACTTTTACTCCCCCTCCCATTCCCACTCTGACCTTTCTGTCCTGGGCCTCCTCCACTGTGAGAGTGAGGCCATATGCAAACTGGAGGAGCAGCACCTCATGTTTCTCCTGGGCAACTATGAATATTGATTTCTCTAACTTCAAGTAAATCTTGTTTTCTCTCTCTCTCTATCCCTCCCCGCCTTCGTTCTCCGACTATTTCTGCTGTTCTCCTAATTAACATGTCCTGATTGTACACGTCATTGTCACCTTCCCCTCAGCCAACAATGATCCATTCTACACTGCCTTGGACATTGTCCCCTTTGATTTGTGTTTTCACACTTTCCCCTTCTATATCTCTATGTCTCCCTCTCGACTGACTTTCAGTCTGAAGAAGGGTCTCGACCCGAAAAGTCACCCATTCTTTTTGTCCAGAGTTGTTGCCTGGCCCGCTGAGTTACTCCAGCAGCGTGTGTCTATATTTGGTGTAAACCAGCATCTGCAGTTAACTTCCTGCACATTTTGACCGCTTTAAAATCGGGCAGAACCACCTGATCGACGATACACGTAATCTGCCGGCTCATTTTCCAGGTGCTGTAGACTTGTTCTCTGTTTCAGTTGCTCCACTGCAAGAGCGAAGAGAATCGGCCTCTCGTTGCTGCCCATTGTCTCATGGCTGCCAGCGTACAACGTGAAAGAATGGATTGTCAGTGACATTGTGTCTGGTATCAGCACTGGCCTCGTCAGCGTGCTGCAAGGTATTCACCCACTTTAAATTTAGTTTAGTTCAGAGATACAACACGGAAGCAGGCCCTTCGGCCCACTGAGTCTGCGCCGACCAGCGATCTCCGCACATTAACACCACCAATTTTACCAAAGCCAATTCACCTACAAGCCTGTACGTCTTTGGAGTGTGGGAGGAAACCGGAGATCCCGGAGAAAACCCACACAGATCACGGGGAGAACGTGCAAACTCTGTACAGACAGCACCCATGGTCAGGATTGATCCTGTGTCTCTGGCGCTGTGAGGCAGGAACTCTACCACTGCACCACCGTGCCCATATTTTAGTTTAGTTTAGAGACACAGTGCCCTTCGGCCCACTAAGTCCGTGCCGACCAATGCTATGCTACACACTAGGAACAACTTACAACAATTTACTACAGACAACAGTAACAGGGAGAATGTCCAAAGAGTTAGATTGTCTGTAGATAAAGTCTGTTGAAATAGATAATGGGTTAAAGATTGCCACAATATACTGTCTAAATTTAGATATTTTAGTGTGATTGGCCTTGAAGAAGACACCAATTCCCTGTATGTTATCTCTTCAATATCAACGTTTCAAAGTTCACTCATGAATTTATGAAAAGCATCAAAACACGGGATAGGGGATGAAACTCATAAAGATCATTTGATACTCCACACCCTGAAGTATTTTTAGCTGGATGAGGGCTGGATTTCATTGATGATAACAATGTACAGATTAGTTCCTGGTGTCGGCTCGCTCCCAGGCACCAAGGCTGAACAATCAGTGACAATAATCCTCATTCCCGGCACTCATATCTTTTGTGGGAGCAATGATCCAACCGGTTTTAACTCTTCCACTCTTGCCGTGGGGCCCCACAAACGAATGAAAGGAAAGTCAATGAAGGATCATCAATCTAAACTCACAAACAGAAGGATGAAATCTGGCACATCCTTCCTACAGGTGTAGTGTGAAAGGTGCAATCGTTACAGAGTGTGGAGGGAGGGTGTCGCGGGCATAGTAAGGGCGCTCACTGTGTGACAAATAGTTCACACGTTATCGGAGTAGAATTAGGCCATTCGGCCCATCGAGTCTACTCCACCATACAATCCTGCCACATAATCCCATTTTCTTGCCTTCTCCCCATAACCCTTGACTCCCGTTCTAATCTTGTCTATCTCTGCCTTAAAAACATCCACTGACTTGGCCTCCAGAGCCCTCCATGGCAATGAATTCCACAGATTAACTACCCTCAGACTAAAGAAGCTCCTCTTCACCTTTTTAAAAGAGCCCCCCATTAATTCTGAGGCTATGGCCTCTGGTTCTAGACTCTCCCACCAGTGGAAACATCATTTCCACAGCCACTCTATCTATAACCATATAACCATATAACCATATAACAATTACAGCACGGAAACAGGCCATCTCGGCCCTATAAGTCCATGCCAAACAACTTTTTTTCCCTTAGTCCCACCTGCCTGCACTCATACCATAACCCTCCATTCCCTTCTCATCCATATGCCTATCCAATTTATTTTTAAATGATACCAATGAACCTGCCTCCACCACTTCCACTGGAAGCTCATTCCACACCGCTACCACTCTCTGAGTAAAGAAGTTCCCCCTCATATTACCTCTAAACTTCTGTCCCTTAATTCTGAAGTCATGTCCTCTTGTTTGAATCTTCCCTATTCTCAAAGGGAAAATGCTTTTCATTATTCTGTAAGTTTCAATGAGGTCCCCCTTCAACCTTCTAATCCCCAGCGAGTAGAGGCCCAGTGCTGTCAAATGCTCATCATATGCTAACTCATATCCCACTTGTTCCCGAGACCATTCTTGTAAACCTCCTCTGGACCCTCTCCAGAGCCAGCACATCCTTCCTCAGATATGGGGCCCAGATTTGCTCACAGTTCTCCATATGTGCCAGTGGGAATTTTGCGAATCCTGACCAGTGCCTTTTTGAGCCTCAGCATTACATCCCTGTTTTAGTATTCCAGTCCATCTTGAAATAGTTGAATTTGTCTTCCTTTGCCTTCCTTACTCCTGATTCAACTTGCAAATTAAAGTTTTGGGAATCCTGGACCAGCGCCCCCAACTCCCAAGTCCCATAGTGTGAGGGTAGAGAGTGTCGCTGGCAGTGTGAGCACAGTTGTGACAACTAGTGTGTGGGTAGTGCGTGTGTGACTAGTGTGTGGGTAGTGCGTGTGTGACTAGTGTGTGGGTAGTAGTGTGTGACTAGTGTGTGGGTAGTGAGTGTGTGACTAGTGTGTGGGTAGTGAGTGTGACATTCAATATGAGGGTAGATAGAGTGTGTCACACACTCACTCCCCTACAATACTGGGGACACACTCACTAATTGCACACTGCCGATAACGCACTCATTGCTCTCACACTAACAGAGATACACCTACTGCCCACACACTACTAGTGACACATTTGCTGCCTTACACTGCCAATGACACACTCCCTGCTCACACGCTTTCATTGGCAAGCCCACAGCTTTCACACTGCCTGTGACACACTCACTGGACACACTCTATACAGTGTCACTTATTAAACGGCCTGTGCATGGCTGGCAATATCACCGTGCCCATGTTGGCTCTGCTCCCGTTCACCACTTGGTCCTGCCATTGCTGTGTACTCTGCCAAGCAAGAGGCAGAGGAGAGGACTCTTCTCACTGGGCCACCCTCAGCTGCCGATGCTGATGCCACATCGCTCATGCTGCTGCTGGTGTGGTGTTGCCATGCTGGTGTAAGGCCAACCTCGTGCGGCACAGTGATGCAGCGGTAGAGCTCCAGCCTCACAGCGCCGGAGACCCGGGTTTGATCCTGACTACAGGTGCTGTCTGTACGGAGTTTGAACGTTCTCCCCGTGACCGAGTGGGTTTTCTCCAAGATTTTTGCTTTCCTCCCACACTCCAAAGACGTACAAGTTTGAAGGTTAATTGGCTTGGTGTATGTGTGAATTGTCCCTAGTGTGTGCAGGATAGTGTTAGTGTGCAGGGATCGCTGGTCAGTGCAGACTAAGCGGGCCGAAGAGCCTGTTTCCGCACTGTATTCTGGTTGAGCAGGCTGGGAATCTATTCTTTGGAGCGCAGGAGGATGAGGGGTGCTCTTATAAAGGTGTACAAAATCATTAGAGGAATAGATTGGGTAGATGTATTGTCTTTTACCCAGAGTAACATAGAAACATAGAAACATTGAAACATTGAAACATTGAAACATAGAAAATAGGTGCAGGAGGAGGCCATTCGGCCCTTCGAGCCAGCACCGCCATTCATTGTGATCATGGCTGATCATCCCCAATCAATAACCCGTGCCTGATAGAAGGGAAATCAAAATCCAGAGCTCATAGGTTTAGGGTGAGGGAGGGAAAGATTTACTAGGAACCTAGGGGACAAATTTTACACAAAGGGTGGTGGGTGCATGGAATGAGGTAGTAGGTAGTTGAGACAGGGGCTATTGCATCATTTAAAATACATTGGACAAGTACATGGAGAGGATAGGTTTAGAGAGATATGGACCAAATGCAGGCAGTTGGGACTAGCGTAGATGGGACATGTTGGTCGATGTGGGCAAGTTGGGCTGAAGGGCCTGTTTCCACAATGTAACACTCTATGACTCTATAAATGTATCCATCCCCACTACCTCTGGCATTAGTTGCTGATCCAGGTCTCTGCTTCTGCTCCTTGTGATTTGCAGGTTTAGCCTATGCCCTCTTGGTGTCAGTACCAGCTGGTTATGGACTCTACGCGGCCTTCTTCCCCATCCTGACCTACTTTTTCCTGGGAACATCAAGACACATATCAGTCGGTGAGAGATTCAAACCACTTGTGTGAGCTGCTATAAGAGTAGATTTATGGGATGCACCACCACATGACCCTTCCCTGTCTTCCCCAGGGCCGTTCCCGGTGGTCAGCCTGATGGTGGGCACCGTGGTGGAGAGGATTGTTACCGACGGCGATGCCGGGGCCAACTCCACCATTTTCCCCGCTGACATGAGCAGAGAGGATAGGCAAGTGTGGGTGGCTTCCTCTGTCACCTTCCTCGCCGGGATCTTCCAGGTGAGCTACAGGCGGCCATGGCAACAGACCAAGGCAACAGGCATTTGTGGAGCGGAGATTGACAGGTTCTTGATTAGTACGGGTGTCGGGGGTTATGGGGAGAAGGCAGGAGAATGGGGTTGAGAGGAAACAATAGATCAGCCATTATTGAATGGCGGAGTAGACTTGATGGTCTAATTCTGCTCCTGGAGCTTATGAAGTTGTACATGAAGTTATGAGTGCCATTATAGCCAGATGAAAAATATCCACCGGCAAAATAACATATTAAAACTCATCCCTTCCTCCCCTTCTTCTCAGCTGGCTCTTGGATTTCTCCAGGTGGGTTTCATCGTCATTTACCTGTCAGACCCGATGATCTCGGGCTTCACCACGGCCGCTGCCATCCACGTGCTGGTCTCGCAGCTCAAGTTTGTCTTCCAGCTGACGGTCCCCAGTTTCAGTGGGCCCCTGGCCCTGATATACGTGAGTCCAAACCACCTCTGATAGCTGTTAATATTTTCAATATCAATTGAGTATTAATATTCAATTGATATCAATATCAATATCAATTGTATATTAATGATATATGTAGGGTGTCAAACCTCTTGAAATTTGTGTTATTTGCAGATGACACTAATATTTTCTGTGATGGGGACAATTTGCAGCAGCTTTTGGAGGTGGTCACAGCAGAAATGAGTAAACTAAAAACATGGTTTGATTTGAATAAATTATCATTAAATTTAAACAAAACCAAACTTATGCTGTTTGGAAAATGCAAAATAAATACACAAGTAAAAGTAATGATAAATAATGTTGAAATAGAAAGAGTGTATGAAAATAAATTTCTGGGTGTGATTCTTGATCACAACATCTGCTGGAAACCCCATATAAAACATGTGAGAGCAAAAGTAGCACGGAGTATTGGAGTGATGGGGAAAGCAAGGCATGTTTTGAATGAGAGAGCACTGTATATTCTGTACAGCTCACTTGTGTTACCGTATTTAAATTACTGTGTGGAAGTATGGGGCACCACCTACAAAACCACCTTACAATCTCTAAGCACACTACAAAAAAGAGCTATTCATATAGTAAACAATGTAGGATATCATGAACACACCAATATACTGTATTTAAAATTACACACCTTAAAGATTAAGGATCTGGTAGAATTTTGACTGCACAAATCATTTATAAAGCAAAAAATAAACTGCTACCTGTAAACATACAAAAACTGTTCAAAGACAGAGAGGGGGGTTATAACTTTAGAGGGAAACTAAACTTGAAACAGCATTATGCTCGGACCAATTTAAAAAGCATGTGTATTTCCATTTGTGGGGTGGTGGTTTGACGAAACGTGGAAGTGGTATAATTGACGTAATATCGATTAAACAAAGTATGAGGAATATAATGTAAATCTCACAAAACATGTACAAAAAATATGGAGAAATCAGTTTGAGCAGCAAAGTACAGTAATAGGAGGAAGGCCGAAATGTCAAATCTCACATAGAGATGTTAATGGTGCTTGTGCAACCTTCTTCTTGTTCTTCTTAAACACTGTTAATGGTGCTTGTTCTTATTCTTTTCTTTTTTTGTTCTTTTTTCTTAATAGCTTGATTTGAGTAGTTTTATTTGAATTGTCTGTTTAGTTTATTTTATTGAATTTTGCATTTGTTAATGGTGAAGATTGGGGGTAGGACTTGACAAGCATAGGCTTCTTCCTATCCCTTTTCAAACGAGTCTAATGTGTATTATGTTGAAATTGGCTTGATTTTTTAAATTTATATATGTACATATATATGTTATGTATATGTGTATGTGTGTATATGTATGTATATGTATGTATGTATATATGTGTATGTATGTGTGTATGTATTTATGTATATATATATGTATATATATAATTTTCCTTTATTTAATCATTTTCATCTTTTCTATCCTTCTTTTTTTTAATCGTTCGAAATAAAGATAAAGATAAAGATAAAGATAAAACCTCATTGAAACGTACCGAATAGTGAAAAGCCTGGATAGAGTGGATGTGGAGAGGATGTTTCCACTAGTGGGAGAGTCTAGGACCAGAGGACCAGCATCTCTGGGGAAAAAGGATGGGTGGCGTTTCCGATCGGGACCCTCCTTCAGACTGAAAACAGAGGGGGAGAGGGAGGGGGGGGGGGAGGGGGGGGGGGAGGGGAGGGAACTGGGGGTTGGAAAAGACCAGAACAAAGCACAACCCTCCTGAGCCTAAACGATTACTGGCCCTACTTACAGCATCATTTGTTTTAGTAGCTGTTTTTCATTCAGTTGGACTTTACCCGAGGAATTATATATGCTCCTCGTAAATAAATGTAGGGTGGATTTAGTGTCGCTCATTAAACAGTGGAAGCTTTGGAGAGGGTGCAGATGAGGTGGAACAGAATGCTGAAGGTTGACACTAAGTGCTGGAGTAACTCAGCAGGTCAGGCAGCATCTCTGGAGAAGAAGGAAGGGTGACGTTTCGGGTCGGGACCCTTCTCCAGACTGAAAGGGAAGGGGGAAGAGGGTAGGAAAAGGCCAGGGCCGGCAACAGATGACCAAGGAAGGGTGGAGTCCACAATGGTCCATTGTGGGCTGGGGAAGAGGTGATCGTGAAGGCATACAAGGATGCGGACAGTGGAACTGGGAGGACAACTAGGGTGGGGGGGGGGGGGGGGGGGGGGGGGGGGAGAGAATGCAGGGGTTACTTTGTTAGATACAGGGATGCAAATATTGGAACTAGTGGGATGACTAGGGTGCGGGAAGTGGGGGGAGATAGAGAATTCAGGGGTTACTAGAAAGGAGATAAATCACCGTTGGTACTGCTGGGTTGTGAGCTGCCCCGGTTTACAAGTACAAGGTTATTGACATGTACATTGTGCGTTACTTCAGACGCTGAAACACATCTTCACGCACATCACGGAATCCAACGTGGCCGACATCATCATCTCACTCATCATTATGGGCGTTGTGTTCGTCGTGAAGGAAATTAATGATCGATTCAAGTCCAAGCTCCCTGTGCCAATACCCATTGAGGTTATCATGGTGAGTAGGGGCCGTCCACTTGTACGTTGCAACCTTCACAACTCACAACAGCTGTAGAGTGCCCCGGTCAAGCCAATAGGACGTCACGGTGGCGCAGCGGTAGAGTTGCTGCCTTACAGCGCCAGAGACTCGGGTTTGATCCTGACTACGGGTGCTGCCTGTGTGGAGTTTGTACGTTCTCCCCGTGACCTGTGTGGGGTTTTCCTGGTCTCTGGTTTCCCCCCACATTACAAAGACGTACAGGTTTGTAGGTTAATTGGCTTTTGTAAAAATTGTAAATTGTCCCAAGTATGTAGGCTAGTGTTAGTGTACAGGGATCGCTGGTCAGCACCAACCCGGTGGGCTGAAGGGCTGTTTCCGTGCTATAACTCTAATCTTTAAACATAGTTGATCTGTATTTAAGGTCTATATCTATCTTTGTTCCCTTGTCCCTTTTAAAATTCAGCTAACAATACTCGTGTTTTGACAATTTCACAATTCTACCTCGATAGCACTATGGGTGCTGAGTTTGGATTGTCTTATAAGCAGTCCCTGGCAATATCCCTGGCTTACTGTTCCCTCTCTCACAGTCATAATCATACAGCGTGGAAATAGGCCTTGATTTTATATACCTCCATAAGACAACCCATCACAGTCCAATATATCTTATCTTTTCAAACCGATCCTTTGTGACTCCCTCACTGCGGTATGGCGGCGCAGCAGTAGACTTGCTGCCTGACAGCGCTTTCAGCGCCAGAGACCCGGGTTCGATCCCAACTAAAAGTGCTGTCTGTACGGAGTTTGCATGTTCTCCCCTTGACCTTGTGAATTTTCTTCGAGATCTTTGGTTTCTTCCAACACTCCAAAGACGTACAGTTTGTAGGTGACTTGGCTTCGATCGGTCCGAGTAAGCATGGATTTACGATGGGGAAATCATGCCTGACTAAACTTCCGGAATTTTTTGAGGATGTAACTAGGAAAATGGACAAGGGAGAGCCAGTGGATGTAGTGATGTTCCTGGACTTCTAGAAAGCATTTGATAATGTAGTACATAGGAGATTAGTGGGTAGAATTAGGGCACATGATATTGGGGGTAGAGTGCTGACATGGATAGAAAATTGGTTGGCAGACAGGAAACAAAGAGTAAGGATTAACGGATCCCTTTCAGAATGGCAGGCAGTGACTTGTGGGGTACCGCAAGGCTCAGTGCTGGGACCGCAGCTATTTACAATATACATTAATGATCTAGATGAAGGGATTAAAAGTAACATTAGCAAATTAGATGACACAAAGTTGTGTGGCAGTGTGAACTGTGAAGAGGATGCTATGTGGATGCAGGGTGGGTGAGTGGGTAGATGAAGATGCATGGCAGATGCAGTTTAATGTGGATAAATGTGAGGTTATTCACTTTGGTGGTAAAAATAGGAAGGCAGATTATTATCTAAATGGTGTCAAGTTGGGAAAAGGGGAAGTTAAACGAGATCTGGGGGTCCTTGTTCAGCAGTCGCTGAAAGTAAGCATGCAGGTACAGCAGGCAGTGAAGAAAGCGAATGGCATGTTGGCCTTCATAACAAGAGGAGTTTAGTATAGGAGCAAAGAGGTCCTATTGCAATTGTACAGGGCCCTAGTGAGACCACACCTGGAGTATTGTGTGCCGTTTTCGTCTCCAAATTTGAGGAAGAACATTCTTGCTATAGACGGAGTGCCCCCCCCCCCTAGATTCCCTCTCCCCCCCTTACTCTGATAATTCTAGGTTGAGAGGGGCTTATTGAAACACTGACTAATGAGATGCTGGGACCCTCTCACATGGGGGGTCTGGTCCCCAAATTACTGTTAAAACGCAATGTTCCACCTTGACACATTTCCCCAACTGTGCATGCGCGGCTCATTTCCCTCTCATCCCTAGCACTCCCTCCCCCTCCTCTACGGCTGTCCCTCTTTTGGCCACTCTCCTCCCCTCCCCCAACCCCCCCGCTCTCCCTCCCTCTCCATTCCCCAACCCTCAGTCACTCCCTCCCTCCCTCCATCCATAAAAAACAGCACCTGCAGTTCCTTCCTCCACAGGTCATTCATTGTTAGCTGTGGTTTAGATCCCGTTGACATGACGATTGGACCAGTTTGCAGTGTGTGTGTGTGTGTGTGTGTGTGCGTGTGTGTGTGTGTGTGTGTGTGTGTGTGTGTGTGTGTGTGTGTGTGTGTGTGGGTGTGTGTGTGTGTGTGTGTGTGTGTGTGTGTGTGTGTGTGTGTCTCAAACTCTGCGCAAATTGTTCAGTCACCCTGGGGGGGACGGATAGACGGGACCGCCATTGCTGCAGAGGGCGGGCGGAGGAGAGGGGTGAGTGATGAGGGAGAGAGAGACGGGACCAAGGCCTCCACATGGCCTCCACTGAACCCCCACTGTGGCTGCCCCCGGTGGTGGGGGAGATGATAGACAAGTTACTGTGAGGAGGGGAGAGAGGAGTTTGTGAGTGAGGTGGGACAGGTCGCCACCTGTGGGGCAGGAAGGGGCGTCGCCATCTGTGTGGCGCTGACTGATGGAATCTGCACACGCGTGATTTGTTAAAGATTTTTAAACCTCGTTATCTTTCACCGATTGGAAGGAAACGTGTTGCACTCGCAGCACAGGAGAACGGTGAGTAACCTGCCGAAAATTCATAGCGCTATCGTGTACCATTTTTGCGCAAATAGAAAAACCCAGCAAACTGGAAGAGCACAAGATCAGAGTTTTAGTTATGTAGAGATAGATAGATATAAGATTATTAAGGGACTGGACACGCTAGAGGCAGGAAACATGTTCCCGATGTTGGGGGAGTCCAGAACCAAGGGCCACAGTTTAAGAATAAGGGGGAAGCCATGTAGAATAGAGATGAGGAAACACTTTTTCACCCAGAGAGTTGTGGGTCTGTGGAATTCTCTGCCTCGGGAGGCGATGGAGGCCTGTTCTCTGGATGCTTTCAAGAGAGAGTTAGATAGAACTCTTAAAGATAGAGGATATGGGGAGGAGGCAGGAACGGGGTACTGATTGTGGATGATCACATTGAATGGCGGTGCTGGCTCGAAGAGCCGAATGGCCTACTCCTGCACCTATTGTCTATTCTATAAATGTAAATTGTTAATGTGCGGGAATTACTGGTCGCCGTGGACTTGGCGGGCTGAAGGCAGCGGGTTGCCGCGCTGTATCTCTAAACTAAATAAACTAAACTGTGGTTTGTTGAGAGATTTATAGCGGGTGTTGGAGGCACCAACCAGGGTATAATGGTCACCAGAGAGCAGTTCGTCAATGTTGTAAATGCCTCAGATAGAATGACATTTATCTGCAGCAATTTCCTTATCACTGGAGATAAATTAGTTTGGCTTTGTAACTGACTTCCACACCAAGTGGTACAATTACAGCTATTGTTCATGGTAAAATCAATTATTTCGCAAGATTACAAAGAATGTGGAGGGTTAGAGTTGAAGGTGCTGTACATAGACGTACTATAGTATCTCATTTATTGCACCTTGTAATCTGCTGGGTCCGTATAAATTCCAGTTGGAAACGTCTGCCTTGGAATTGTTCCATAGTGTTTTTGTTAAATCGGTGGTTATATGTTACGCCAAAGCTGGTACTGAAGATGGCTTGGCAAGCCAGGGTGACACAGTGGCACAGCTGGTAGACCTGCTGTAGACCAGCTACAGAGACTGTTCAATCCTAACCTCTGGTGCAATCTGTGTGGAGTTTGCACGTTCTCCCACTGACTGCATGGGTTTCTTCCAGGTGCTTGTGTTTCCGCCCACATCCTAAACACGTGCAGGTCTGTGGGTTAAGTGGCCTCTGTAAATTGGTCCTAGTTTGCAGGGAGTGGATATGAAAGTGGAATAGCATGGAACTAGTCGGCACAGACTCGGTGGCTGCAGTGTCTGTTTCCATGCTGAATCTTTACACTAAACCAAACTAAATGAGTTGTGAGATGAGAGCATTGAGTATAGAAGCTGGGATGTAATGTTAAAATTGTACAAGGCATTGGTGAGACCAAATCTGGAGTATGGTGTACAATTTTGGTCGCCCAATTATAGGAAGGATGTCAACAAAATAGAGAGAGTACAGAGGAGATTTATTAGAATGTTGCCTGGGTTTCAACAACTAAGTTACAGAGAAAGGTTGAATAAGTTAGGTCTTTATTCTCTGGAGCGCAGAAGGTTAAGGGGGGACTTGATAGACGTCTTTAAAATGATGAGAGGGATAGACAGAGTTGATGTGGATCAGCTTTTCCCTTTGAGAATAGGGAAGATTCAAACAAGGGGACATGACGAGAATTAAGGGACAGAAGTTTAGGGGTAACATGAGGGGGAACTTCTTTACTCAGAGAGTGGTAGCGGTGTGGAATGAGCTTCCAGTGGAAGTGGTGGAGGCAGGTTCGTTGGTATCATTTAAAATAAAATTGGATAGGCATATGGATGAGAAGGAAATGGAGGGTTATGGTATGAGTGCAGGCAGGTGGGACTAAGGGAATAAAAGTTGTTCGGCACGGGCTTGTAGGGCCGAGTGGCCTGTTTCCGTGCTGTAATTGTTATATGGTTATATGGTTATATGCAGAGAGCAGAATTATCAGCCTTCTCTGTATGTTCCTTGGTGACACCAGTGACGGATTGAGCCCACAGTTTCCCAGTGACATAGTCACACAGCACGGAAAAGCCCCTTTGGTATAACTGGCCCATGCTGGCCTAGTCCCACTTGCTTGCATTTGGCCGATATCTCTTTAAATGTCTTATCCATGTACCTGTCGACATATCTTTTAAATGCTGTTATAGTACCTGCCTTAACAACCTGGTCTACACACCCTCCACCCTCTAAGTGAAAAGGTTTCCCTTCAGGTACTTATTAAATCTACCCCCTCGCACCTGAAAGCCGTGTCCCCTGATTCTTGATTCCTCTACTCTGGGGGAAAGACTATGCATTTATCCTATGTATTCCCCTCGTGATCTAGTACTATAAGATCACCCTTCAGCCTCCTGCGCTCCAAGGAATAGAGAGCTCGTCTTGATGCAAGTGGGGGGTGGAGAGACTGTGGAACAGCAAGTGGAATTAGACAGAAGAGTCCTTCTCCCAGGGAGGCAATGGCAAGGTAGAGGGTTACACAGTCTTTCCTTTTTTGTACCAAACATAATATTAATAAAATATTCAAGAATAATATGTACAATACAAAACAATACCAACAAACCCACCACCATAGTACAAAGTCAAATAGATATTCTTAACTAACAAATACACTCTGTATTAAACAGCTATGTTACAATCCTTGTTAAGGGTACATTCCATCCTCCGCGGTGCCCAGCATTCCCTCTCTAACACCACCCGGGTGCAGACATAACCCCGGGATAAGGGGCAGGTATCCGACTCGGGCAGAGCCCTCCACCGTCTGGCGCCTTGACTTGCGGATGGCCAGCTTGGCCAGGCCCAGGAGCAACCCAACCAGGACATCTTCACCCCTACCCTTTCCCCTACACACAGGGTGTCCAAAGATGAGGACGGTGGGTGTGAAGTGCGGACAGAAGGCAAGGAGCGGTCCCTTTAGATATTGGAATAGGGGCTGCAGCCTCGCACACTCCATGCAGACTTGGAACACAGACTCGTCCAGCCCGCAAATGTAGAGAGGAGATAGTCTTTCACCAAGGAATGCAACATCAAACAGGAGAAGGCACAGCTACTAGATGAGAGTATAAGTTGTGTACAGCAACCAGTGCCCTGGTGCAGATTCCCACTGAAGTCCCATTGAATGTGCCTCACCTCACGTTCTATGGAGCATAGGTACAGAGGAAGTTTATTGGTGAGCTGCGCGAGATAAACTAACAGTTGAATGCATGAAACTAGAAAAGGAAAAGCTGACCCGCTGAGTTACTCCAGCACTTTGTGACCATTTTTTGTTAACCAGCATCTGCAGTTTAGTTTAGTTTAGCTTAGAGATCCAGCGCAGAAACAGGCCCTTCGACCCATGAGTCCACGCCGACCAGCGATCCCCTCCCGCTAACACTATCCTACCACACTAGGGACAATTTACAATTTTCTTTACCAAACCAAATAACCTACAAAACCTGTACGTCTTTGGAGTGTGGAATCCGGAGATCCTGGAGAAAACCCACACAGTCACAGGGAGAACATGGAAACATAGACAATAGGTGCAGGAGTAGAGGCCATTCAGCCCTTCAAGCCTGCACCGCCATTCAATATGATCATGGCTGATCATCCAACTCGGTATCCCGTACCTGTCTTCTCTCCACACCCCCTGATCTCTTTAGCCACAAGGACCACATCTAACTCCCTCTTAAATATAGCCAATGAACTGGCCTCAACTACCTTCTGTGGCAGAGAATTCCACAGATTCACCACTGTGTGAATTTTTTTTTCTCATCCCGGTCCTAAAAGACTTCCCCCCTTTATCCTTAAACTGTGACCCCTTATTCTGGACTTCCCCGACATCGAGAACAATCTTCCTACATCTAGCCTGTCCAACCCCTTAAGAATTTTGTAAGTTTCTATACGATCCCCCCACAACGTACAAACTCGGTTACACACTGCACCTGTAGTCAGGATCGAACCCGGGTCTCTGGCGCTGTAAGGCAGCAACACTACTGCTGGATCACTGTGCCACCCTTGTATAGTTGCTTGTATCTACATCGGCAATTGTTGACTATTCTTCCTTACGTTACAGACAATAATCGCGACGGGTGTCTCCTACGGTTTTAACTTTGAAGAGACCTATAAAGTTGCCATTGTTGGAAAACTACCCAGTGGGTCAGTGCCTCAGTTATACGTTTCATAGAATTATACATTCATTGATCGCACAACGCAGAGAAATGTTCTTTCAGCCGAACTCATCCATGCTGACTGTCATGTCCGCCTGCACCAATCCCAAATGCCTGGATTAGGTCCATGTCATACGTTCAGGAGCAGAATTAGGCCATTTGGCCCATGAAGTCTACACCGCTATTCAATCAAGGCTGATCTATCTTTGCCTCTCAACCCCATTCTCCTGCCTTCTCCCCATAGTCCCTGACACCCGTACTCATCAAAAATCTGTCAATCTTTCTGCCTTCAAAATATCCATTGACTGCCTCCACAGCCGTCTGTGGCAATGAATTCCACAGATTCACCGCCCTCTGACTAACGAAACTCCTTCTCATCTCCTTCCTAAAGGAACATCCTTTTATTCTGAGTTTGTGCCCTCTGGTCCTAGACTCTCCCACTAGTGGAAACACTCTGTCCACATCCATTCCATCAAAATTGCTCACAAATGCTGCCTGACCAGCACGTTATGACGCCTCAGCATTATGTTCCTGATTATTTATCATTTATGATTTATTATTGTTATTGTGTCCAATGTGCCTGTAAAGCTTCAGCAGTGATTGAGTGATTAAAAGATCCAGTATGGAAAGAGGCCCTTCAGCCCACTGAGACCTGACTGACTGTCGGTCACCCGTCCACACTAGTTCCATGTTATCCCACTTCTGAAGTTATTCTCGACACACTGGGGAAATCGACAGGACAATTAATGTACAAACCTCCGGTTCATCGTTGAAGTTCCTATCCAGTGCATGTGACAAATGAATCTCTTGAAAGTCTTGAAAGTCTAACTGCTGTCCCTGAAACGATGGCCAGGCCTTTTTAACCTTGTGCAGCAGTAGAGTTGCTGCCTTACAGCGCCGGAGACCCGGGTTCGATCCTGACTACGGGTGCCGTCTGTATGGAGTTTGCACGTTCTCCCCGTGACCTGCGTGGGTTTTCTCCGAGACCTTCGGTTTCCTCCCACACTCCAAAGACGTACAGATTTGTAGGCTAATTGGCTTGGTAAAATTGTAAATTGTCCCTAGTGTGTGTTGGATAGTGTTAGTGTACGGGGATCGCTGGGCGGTGCGGAGTCGGTGGATCGAAGGGCATGTTTCCACTCTGTATCTCTAAACTAAACTAAAAACAACGGACGGAAGGGAAGGTCTGTGGTGATGTGGATGGTGATGACAATGATGATGTATGTTGCAGATATCAGACGCCTCTGGCCCCCAACACCGCCGTCCTACAGCAGAGCTTTGGAGACGCCTTCTCAATTGCTATTGTTGGCTTTGCTGTTGCATTCTCAGTGGCCAAGGTTTACTCCATCAAACACGATTACGTTATCGATGGAAATCAGGTAGGCAACTAGAAGAGAGACAATGGCATACAACTTGGGCAGCGTGCCGGAGAAGGCGTGTCCGTGGGTGCTGGGGCAGTGGAGGAGGAGGGAGGATTACAGGAAGGTAGCGGGAGGGACAAGGCATCAGGAGAGGAGAAAGGGGGTCGCAGTGGTCAGCCAGCCTGCATGTGGGGAGAGTGAGGCTGACAGTGGTGAGGGGAAGCTAGTGACAGGAGGAAGAGGAAGGGAAGAGGTGGTGAGGGGTGTTTGCGGGAGTGGTTGGTGTTAGGGAGGGGGAGTGGATATGGGGAGATGGTGGGGTGAGGGGTGGTGATGTCCGGATATGAAGGTTCCAGCTGAAGGGGAGAGGCTGGGGAGGGGTTGGGGAGAGCGAGGGGGGGGGGGGAGGTGGGGGAAGGGTTGGGGTTGGGCAGGGAGAGGAGAGGGGGAGGGGAGGTGGTAGGGATTGGGGGGGGGGGGGGGAAGGGTTGGGCATGGAGGGGGGAGAGGGAGCGGGTTGGGGAGGGGGAGAGGGTGTGGGAGGATTGGGGAGGGGAAGGTGGGGTAGGGTTCAGCAGGGCGAGGGGGAGATGCTGGGGAAGAGGTAGGGGTTGGGCATGGAGGCAGGAGAGGGATGGGTTGGGGAGGTTAGGGAGGGGTTGGGGAGGTTGGGGAGAGGTTAGGGAGGGGTTGGGGAGGGGTTGGGCAGGGAGTAGGAGAGGCGGGGAGGGTAAAGGGTTCAGGGTGGGAGTTGGTGACACTGACCAGTCCTTGTGTCATTGCTGTGGGAGGATGAGTTTGAGGTGGCAGATGGAGATGGCCATGAGTGTGTTTGTTACTTGGCTCGGCAGGAGCTGGTGGCATTCGGGATCAGCAATATGTTCTGTGGGGCGTTCCGTGGGTTTGCGGCCAGCACGGCCCTGTCCAGGACGGCAGTTCAGGAGAGCACCGGCGGCAAGACCCAGGTACCTCATTTACCCCACTCCCATCCTGCCCTCTCCTTGGCCCACACCTCCTCTCAGAGGGCAGAGCAACACTAGTGGGGAGAGGAACAAGGCCAGGGGGAGGGTGAGGAACACTTGATCACAAATGTGGGAAAGGGGGGGGGGGGGGGGGGGGGGGAGATAGGGGACAGGTTACAGTAGACACAGTAAAGTTGGGCGGATGAGGGAAGATGGGGAACAAAAGATCACAAGGATAGAGATGAAGCCAGATCATATGACAATTAACCATATAACAATTACAGCACGGAAACAGGCCATCTCGGCCCTTCTAGTCCGTGCCGAACACTTACTCTCACCTAGTCCCATCTACCTGCACTCAGACCATAACCCTCCATTCCTTTCCCGTCCATATAACTATCCAATTTATTTTTAAATGATAAAATCGAACCTGCCTTCACCACCTTCACTGGAAGCTCATTCCACACAGCTATCACTCTCTGAGTAAAGAAGTTCCCCCTCATGTTACCCCTAAACTTCTGTCCCTTAGTTCTCAAGTCATGTCCCCTTGTTTGAATCTTCACTACTCTCAGTGGGAAAAGCTTGTCCACGTCAACACTGTCTATCCCTCTCATTATTTTAAAGACCTCTATCAAGTCCCCCCTTAACCTTCTGCGCTCCAAAGAATAAAGACCTAATTTGTTCAACCTTTCTCTGTAACTTAGTTTCTGAAACCCAGGCAACATTCTAGTAAATCTCCTCTGTACTCTCTCTATTTTGTTGACATCCTTCCTATAATTAGACGACCAAAATTGTACACCATACTCCAGAATTGGCCTCACCAATGCCTTGTACAATTTTATCATTACATCCCAACTTCTATACTCAATGCTCTGATTTATAAAGGCCAGCACACCAAAAGCTTTCTTTACCACCCTATCTACATGAGATTCCACCTTCAGGGAACTATGCACAGTTATTCCTAGATCCCTCTGTTCAACTGCATTCCAGAATTCACTACCATTTACCATGTACGTCCTATTTTGATTTGTCCTGCCAAGATGTAGCACCTCACACTTAGCAGCATTAAACTCCATCTGCCATCTTTCAGCCCACTCTTCCAAATGGCCTAAATCTCTCTGTAGACTTTGAAAATCTACTTCATTATCCACAACACCACCTATCTTAGTATCATCTGCATACTTACTAATCCAATTTACCACACCATCATCCAGATCATTGATGTACATGACAAACAACAGTGGACCCAACACAGATCCCTGTGGCACCCCACTAGTCATTGGCGTCCAACCTGACAAACAGCCATCCACCATTACTCTCTGGCATTTCCCATTCAGCCATTGTTGAATCCATCTTGCTACTCCACCATTAATACCCAACAATTGAGCCTTCTTAATCAACCTTCCATGAGGAAACTTGTCAAAGGCCTTACTGAAGTCCATATAGACAACATCCACTGCTTTACTCTCATCAATTTCCAGAGTAACCTCTTCAAAAAATTCAAGAAGATTAGTCAAACATGACCTTCCAGGCACAAATCCATGTTGACTGTTCCTAATCAGACCCTGTTTATCCAGATGCTTATATATATTATCTCTAAGTATCCTTTCCATTAATTTGCCCACCACTGACGTCAAACTAACAGGTCTATAATTGCTAGGTTTACTCTCAGTTCAGTTGTTTTTTTGGGGGGGTCATGTTGCAGTTGGCGGAAGAACGGTTGATGGAATTTAATACAGAGAAATGTGAGGTGTTGTGTTTTGGGATGTCTAACAAGGGCAGGACCTACACAGTGAATGATAGGCCTCTGAGTAGTGTTGTAGAGCAGAGGGATCTAGGAGTACAGGTGAATGTATCATGAATCGCAGGTAGATAAGGTGGTCAAAAGGCTTTTGGCACATTGGCTTTCATCAGTATTGAGAAGAGAAATTGGGAGGTCATGTTGCAGTTGTATAAGACATTGGTGCATTTAGACTTTGTTCAGTTCTGGGCACCATGTTGCAGGAAAGATGTTGTCAAGCTGGAAAGGGTACTGAGAAGATTCACGAGGATGTTGCCAGGACTTGAGGGCCTGAGCTATAGGGGAGAGGTCGAGCAGGCTGGAGCACAGGAGGACGAGGGGTGATATTATAGAGGTGTACATAATCAAGAGAGGTATAGATCGGGTAGACGCAGACTCTCTTGCCCAGAGTGGGAAAATCGAGAACTAGAGGACATAGGTTTAATGTGAAGGGGGAAAGATTAGTAGGAACCTGGGGGTAACTTTTTCACCTCAACTGCAGACAGAGGAGGTAGTTGAGGTTAGGACTATCGCAATGTTTAAGAAACATTTGGACAAGTACATGGATAGGACAGGTTCAGCGGGATATGGGCTAAACGCAGGCTGGTGGGACAAGTGTAGATGGGACATGTTGGTCGGTGTGGGCAAGTTGGGCCCCGCTTTCCATGCGGTATCACTATGACTCTGTGCTGTCTGTTTGAGCTATCTGGGCAGGGGAAGTAGCGTCCTAAGCAACTTCCTTAGAAGGCTTAGGAAGTTTGGCATGTCTGCGACAACTCTCACCAACTTCCACAGATGCGCCATAGAAAGCATTTTATCGAGGTCGCAGCCCCGCCCATTACGCAAACTAACCTCCCTTCCATTGACTCCATTTACACCTCACGCTACCTCGGCAAGGCCAAGGATGAGTCGCACCCCGGCCACTATCTCTTTTCCCCTCCCCCATCAGGCAAAATGTACAGAAGTGTGAAAAAGCACACCTCCATATTCAGGGACAATTTCGTCCCAGTTGTTATCGGGCAACTGAATCATCCGACCAAGACCAAAGGCCGAAACGTTGCCTATTTCCTTCGCTCCATAGATGCTGCTGCACACGCTGAGTTTCTCCAGCATTTTTGTCTACCTTCGATTTTCCAGCATCTGCAGTTCCTTCTTTCCATCAGAATGACCTCCTCGCTACCCACACAACCTCCCATTAGCCAGGTTCTCAGCATTCATTGACCAGTCCGTATTTCCTGTAACCCTCTACCTTCTTCTCCCAGCCCACACCGCCTCCCATCTTTGTGTTGTCAGCAAAGGTCTATCCAGCACTCATTCACCCCTGGCCCGGGAGTGGAGCACAGTGCATGTTATTTGCTCGTTTACAGAGAGGCCCAAGTGGTCACCAGCTGTTAGTTTAACTCTGGTGGTGGAGTCGTAGCAAGAGTGAAACTAACAATGACATGTGTAGATAGTGTTGAATGTTGAGAATGCCTGTGTCTTGTTGTAGATCGCTGGCCTGTTGTCGGCTGTGATCGTGATGATTGTCACGCTGGCCATTGGCTTCCTACTGGCGCCTCTACCCAAGGTGAGGACCCGCACATCTCTGCACCACGATTATTCATCATGCGTTCCATTCACTGGCCAGTCCAAACAAGGGGAATCCATGAAGCACCGTTGAATGGCATATTTCTCATGACATAGGTCATTCGGCCCATCATCTATGTGCTACCCCCTAGAGCAATCCCATCAGTCCCCTCCTGTAGTTTAGTATAGAGATACAGCGCAGAAACAGGCCCTTCGGTCCACCATGTCCGCACCGCAGACTAACACTATCCCACATACTCTAGGGACAATTTACCGAAGTCACTTAATCTACAAACCTGTATGTCTTTGAAGTGTGGAGTGTACTCACCAACTTTCACGTTTACATGACGTGGGGGGAACTGGAGCTAACTCCACAGGACTAATCCCGCCACAGTGCTGTCCACACAAAGATCATTTTCAATATCTCCATGGAACGCTGCCCTTAACCCTCTCCCACCGCAAGTCTTTCCATATACTTTTTAGCTTAGAGATACAGCGCAGAAACAGGCCTTTTGGCCCACCGAGTCCACACCGACCAGCGATCCCCGTACATTAACACTATCCGACACAAACTGGGGACAATTGACATTTATACCAAGCCAATTAACATACAAACCTGCACGACTTTGGAGTGTGGGAGGAAACCGAAGATCTCGGAGAAAACCCACGTGGTCTCGGGGAGAACGTACAAACTTCGTACAGACAGCACCCGTAGTCAGGGTGGAATGTGGGTCTGCGGCGCTGCAAGTGCTGTAAGGCGCTCTAGCGCTGCTCCGCGGAGTTGCCCAGAAGGCAGGACTCTCGCCTGGTCCATTGGAAGCACATTCCCACCGCTCTGATCTCCGAGGTTTTTAGGTCCTTCGGCGCTTTGGATTCAGCATAATCTTCCAGCGGGCCCTACCATGGTTACAATCTTTGGCATGAATTCCCAGGGTCTTGTAACTGAATAAGATGTGACCTTCTGTAGAGTGTAAAGTTGCAGTCTGGCTTTACTAGGATACGTTTGGTCTTGCCAAATGAACCACTTCTACCTGATCCCAATGGTTCACTAGTGCTTTATTCGTCATATAGCCGTGCCAACCAGCAGTCCCTGCACACTAACACTATCTTACACACACTAGAGATAATTTACAATCATGCCAAACCAATTAACCTACAAACCTGCACGTCTTTGGAGTGTGGGAGGAAGCCGGAGCACCCGGAGAAAACCCATTCAGGTCACAGGGGGAACATACAAACTCCGGGTCTCTGGTGCTGTAGGCAGCAACTCTACCGCTACACCATAGTACAATTGTAAATTGTCCCTAGTGTAGACATAGAAACATAGAAATTAGGTGCAGGAGTAGGCCATTCGGCCCTTCGAGCCTGCACCGCCATTCAATATGATCATGGCTGATCATCCAACTCAGTATCCCGTACCTGCCTTCTCTCCATACCCCCTGATCCCCTTAGCCACAAGGGCCACATCTAACCCCCTCTTAAATATAGCCAATGAACTGGCCTCAACTACCCTCTGTGGCAGAGAGTTCCAGAGATTCACCACTCTCTGTGTGAAAAAAGTTCTTCTCATCTCGGTTTTAAAGGATTTCCCCCTTATCCTTAAGCTGTGACCCCTTGTCCTGGACTTCCCTAACATCGGGAACAATCTTCCTGCATCTAGCCTGTCCAACCCCTTAAGAATTTTGTAAGTTTCTATAAGATCCCCTCTCAATCTCCTAAATTCTAGAGAGTATAAACCAAGTCTATCCAGTCTTTCTTCATAAGACAGTCCTGACATCCCAGGAATCAGTCTGGTGAACCGTCTCTGCACTCCCTCTATGGCAATAATGTCCTTCCTCAGATTTGGAGACCAAAACTGTACGCAATACTCCAGGTGTGGTCTCACCAAGACCCTGTACAACTGCAGTAGAACCTCCCTGCTCCTATACTCAAATCCTTTTGCAATGAAAGCTAACATACCATTCGCTTTCTTTACTGCCTGCTGCACCTGCATGCCTACCTTCAATGACTGGTGTACCATGACACCCAGGTCTCGCTGCATCTCCCCCTTTCCCAATCGGCTACCATTTAGATAATAGTCTGCTTTCCCGTTTTTGCCACCAAAATGGATAACCTCACATTTATCTACATTATACTGCTAGTGTGTGTACGATCGTTTTAGTGTGCGGGGATCGCTGGTCGGCACGGACTGGGTGGCTGAAGGTCCTATTTCCGCGCTGTATCTCTAAACTAAACTAAACTAAACTATAAAAAGCCTGTACACTAGTTCTACGTTCTCCCTCACTGCAAATTATTTACTCCTTCTCGACAAGTATTGTATTAGAATAAATTAAACTACATGATGTCTTGTGTAGTCCGTGAATAACTGTTTTATTTTCATCCCCTTGCAGTCAGTTCTCGGAGCAATTGTTATCATTAATCTGAAGGGGATGTTAATGCAGTTCAGAGAAATTGTCGTCCTCTGGAAGAAAGACAAGTATGACTGCGTGAGTAATCTTGATAACTTTGTTCCCTATTGGGGGGGAAAGAGGGGGATGGGGTGAGGGGAGGTGGAAAGGAGTATGAGAGGGGAGAGGGTAAGAGAGGAAATGGGAGAAGGAAAGAAGGGTGAGGGAAGTGAGGGAAGGGGAAGAGCGGGGAGGGGAGGGGAAAGTGGAGGGAAGTGCATGTGGAAGTTACCTAAAATTTGAGGATTTGATGTTTCTACCGCTGGGGTGTAAGCTGCCCAAGTGAAGTATGAGGTCCTGTTCTTCCAGTTTGTATGTGGCTTCACTCTGACAGTGCAGGAGGCCCAGGACAGAAAAATCAGTGTGGGACTGGGAGGGGAGTTAAAGTGGTCACCAACTGGAGGTCCCATAGGAATGGTGGAGCAGCTGGTTCACGGACGTTTAGCGGAGGGAGGAGGGTATTGGTGAGGGGGGGGAGAGGGTTGGGGGGGGGGAGAGGGTTTGGGGGGGAGAGGGTTGGGGGGGGAGAGGGTTGGGGGGGGAGGGGGGGGGGGGGGAGGGGTGGGGGGGGAGGGGGGGGGGGAGAGGGTGGGGGGGGGGAGAGGGTTGGGGGGGGAGAGGGTTGGGGGGGAGAGGGTTGGGGAGGGGAGGGGGGGGGGAGAGGGTTGGGGAGGAGGAGAGGGTTGGGGGAGGGGAGGGGAGGGAGGTGTTTGTAGATGTTACCTGAAATTGGAGAATTCAATGTTGATACGGTTGTGTTGTGAGCTGCCAGAGTGAAATATGAGATGCTGTTCCCCAATTTGCGTGTGGCCCCACTCGGAATGCTGCCTGGATTAGACGGTTTCAGCTCCGGGGAGAGGTTGTGGAGATGGATTGTTGTCTGTGGACCGTTGGAAGTAGAGGGAAGACGATGGAAGTGTATAAAGTTATGAGCGGCATAGGTGGAAATGTGCAGCACTAGAGGGAAGAGAGAGGGAAAGTTTAATGGAGATGTGCGGGGCTAGTTTTTTACACAGTGGTGGGGGTCATGGAACGCATTGCCAGGGGTGGTTGTGGAGGCAGATACGATAGTGGAGTTTATGAGGCTTATGGATAGATACATGGGCGTGCAGGAAGTAGAGGGATATGGATCACATACACACTGATAGGATCAGTTGAATTTGGCAGTGCTGGGCACAAACATGGACTGTATGGTACTGTTCTGTGTTCTATGGTCGATACATGCTTCCACTGAGAACAGATTCATTGAGCTGGGATGATCATTGAAGCCAGCGTGTGGCTTTGACCAGTATTACTGTGGGGGTCTCTCAGCTGGCCCGGGGGTTAGCCCTTCTCTGGTTTCCGTTGCTAATTGATGGTGTTACTGGTCTGTAGCTGGTGTGGATCATGGCCTTCATCGCTGCCGTGCTCCTGGGCCTTGACATCGGGCTTGGTGCCGCCGTCGGCTTTGAACTGCTGACTGTCGTCTTCAGGACCCAGTTGTGAGTATCGCGCTCGCCAATGTCATCTGCGCCATTCAATGCTGTGGCCACTTGTTACTTATTGGAGACAGGCACAAAGTGCTGGAGTAACTCAGCGGGACAGGCAGCATCTCTGGGGAGAAGGAATAGGTGACGTTTCGGGTCGGGACCCTTTTCAGACTGGGCAATTAGACCTGGGGGGGGGGGGGGGGGAACAATCTCCACTTCATTGGGCTGCTGAGAATAAGGTTGTGTACACTGTTCAGAATCCAGCGACTGTAACCTCAACAGTGAGCACCTGCTCCTGGGCTTCCCCTCCACTCCAGTTCCTAACATACGCTTCACCCCACACTCAACACCAGGCAGTGTTTTATTGCCATATGTCCCAGGTAGCACAATAACATTCTTACTTCCTGCAGCAACAAAAAATATGTAAATATAGTACTGTAAATAATATAATAAACAAGGAAAAAGTCCAGTACACACATACCCACACACACATATTTATTTATTTATTGCTAAAAATTCATCGATAGATGCTCCTGAACACATCATCAGTGATGTAACCTGGGTGCTTCGGGTCTTTCAACATCAGACACCCCCACACAGGCGACCCAGCCGTGGTTGATCAGACCACGACTTGTGTTCAGGTGGCATTCGCTCCTCCCCATGGACCTCCTCTCCTGATCCAGAGCCATCTCGAGAACTTCTCCGCTGCCTCTGTGATGTTCTTGATGGCCCTTCTCCTCACCACTCCGTTGATGCCCAGTGCACTCAAGGCTTTGTAGAGCGATTGCCCTGCAAAACTTCTGCAGCCAACCTCGATGGGCATACACCTTGCCTTCCAGCCCTGCTTGCGGCAGTCTATGACCAGCTCTTCATATTTGGCCATCTTCCTCTCGTGGGCCTCCTCCAGACGTCACACATATGTACACATAAATAACAAACAACAATAGTACAATAATAACAATAATAGTCCATGTTGTTCAGAGCTTAATGGAGGTTGTAGTATTTAATAGCCTGATGGCTGTAGGGAAGAAGCTGTTCCTGAACCTGGACGTTACAGTTTTAAGGCACCTGTACCTTCTTCCCGATGGCAGGGGTGAGATGAATGTGTGGCCAGGGTGGTGTGGGTCTCTGATGCTGCTGGCTCCTCCACTATCCCCTTTAACATGCTCCATAAAGACGGTAACGCCTGTCCTAGTTTTTCATAAATATCGCGCCTCAATCAACCTGTTGCTACGACTGCACTTTGTTTTCAGTCCCCAGTGTTCCGTTCTGGCCAACATTCGCGGCACGGACCTCTACAGAAACAGGAAGGACCACGTGAATGTAAGTGAAGCAGGCAACCACTATAAAACCCGGAGTTCAGCGACGCCCGCACGCACTAACCTCACTGTGTCTTACCCTAGATCTATGAGCCAGAGGGAGTGAGGATCTTCCGATGCCCTTCGCCAATATTCTTTGCAAACATTGACTTTTTCCGGACTAAGTTGACAGAAGCTGTAAGTCGGGGTTGGTCAAAACTTAAACGGGCTCGTTTATCACGGAGTTCCCACAAGAAATGTGCGCACAGATTGATACTTTATTGTCATGTGCACTTGGTACAGTACACAAGTATGCAAAGGGTCGCCATGGATAGGGCACTGACCAAGTTACAAAAGTATTCAATATTGTTCTGATGTTCCCTCTTCTCTTCTTTCTACCTAATAGTTGCCTGCAAAGATCCTATAGCGAGCAAGATAGGTCACTCAACGAAAAAGACGTAGTGCGGCCATGGGCAGATTCATGGGTAATTTTCGGCCCCATTTCGGTAACCAGCTTCCGTCTCCGCACCAAAGATCCCGTAGGATATTAGTGCGGAGACGGAAGCCGGTTACGGAAACATCCTCGTAAAAATAAAAGTTCTTTGGTAAAAATCTTCTCATTTTCAGATTTATAATTTATTAACACAAACTGTTCCCCCGCAACGTTGATTAAACTGCGAGTTGGGTTACTGAAATGGATGAAAAAAAGGCCCACGTTCCGCTCCGTTGCGTACTACATGTCAGCCCATAGCATTTAGGAGTGGTCTATCTTGCTCTGCTATAGGATCTTTGGTTGCCTGAGCCGCTGTGTTTTGCTTTGTGTGAAGAAGGGTCTCGACCCGAAACGTCACCTATTTCCTTCGCTCCATAGATGCTGCCTCACCGGCTGAGTTTCTCCAGCATTTTTGTCCAACTTTGCTTTGTGTTATGCGCTTTGTGTTTTGGTCACATACAATGTCTCGGGAGAACTGCCCGACCACTCTCACCACCCGCTCATTCCTTCTTCCCTCTTCAGTAACGCAGAAAATACAAAAGCTTGAAAGCAGATACCACAAGATTTAGGAACAGCCTCTTCTCCGTTGTTACCAAAGGTCTCCCATAAGTTAGGGTGTTATTCTGATCTTCCGACCTACCACACTGTGGACTTTGGATGATTTTTATCTGCACTTTCTCTGCAACTCTAATGCCATAATGCTGTGAAACTATATTCTGCAGGCTGGTATTTTCCCCTGTGCAGTACCTGCTGTATGTGCATGTGGCTTGATAGTTTTTCTCACATATGAGTGGGTTTGACTGGATAACGCACAAACAAACATTTTCACCGTGTTTCGTTGCACGGGACAATAATAAACCAATACCAAGTGTTTAATTATCTAATCCAATCAGGAACTATAATTTACCATATCGTTGTATGTTATAAGTTGAAGAATCATATTTTTCACACAGGCACCTCAAATTTTATGTTTGAAAAACAGCACGTAATTCAAAATCATGTGAATGAAACATATTCTTGACAACGCTATCAGCAGTAAATTTGAGCATGTGATTCCAAAAGCTATCAGCCCGTAAATCAAACTTCAGAATTAAAGGACCAAACACTTTATTTAAAAAACACATAAATATAAAAACAAAAGTGGCAGCATGGTGGTGCAGCGGGAGAGTTGCTGTCTCACAGCGCCAGAGACCCAGGTTCGATCCTGACTACGGGTGCTGTCTGTACAGAGTTTGTACGTTCTCCCCGTGACCATGTGGGTTTTCTCCGGGAACTCCTGTTTCCTCCCACACTCCAAAGACGTACAAGTTTGTAGGTTAATTGGCTTCTGTAAAAATTGAAATATTGTTCGTTGTGTGTGTAGGGTAATGTTAGTGTGTAGGGAGCGCTGGGCTGTGCGGACTCGGTGGGCCAAGGAGTCTGTTTCCATGGTATATCTCTGAATGAAACTAAACTATAACCAGCTTGTAAATCAAGCTTGGGCATTAAAGCACATAAAAAACACATATATCAAACATGTGTAAAACATGTGGTGATGGTATTGGAAAATATATAATTTATGACCCATTAGCTATTCCTTTACCCATTTTCCCAGTTCATTTAGATCTTGTTGTGATGTTGGATAACTAAAGAAGTTGCAGAAGGGTTCCGACCTGAAACGTCACCCATCCTTTTTCTCCAGAGATACTGCCTGACCCGCTGAGTTAAGGGAAAGTCCCACTTTGACGATTTAATTTTAAAACCTCTGCCGAGTTAAAGGACCTAAAAAAAAATCAAGATTGTGGTAATCTACGAACTCCTATGACCTTCCACGACTGTGTTCACAAACTCCTACGAACCCCTACGAGTATGTCTACGAATTCCCATGACTATTTCGATGCCCTCCTTACGAGTAAAAAGTTGCAATTTCTTTCATCCATTTTTTTACTCGTGGATATTTTTTATCGGGCTGAAAAAAAACGTCCCGACTTAACTGATGCCCCGAGTACCTACGGCTGGCATAACGAGCCGCTACGATATATCTACGAACTCCTACGACCTCCTACGAACTCGTTACGAACATTCTGCGAGTTTGAATCAAGGGGAAAACTCGGGAGAATTTGTGAATTACCTCGTGAAAGTGGGTCCAGTGCTTGGTGTCTGTATTCTGGTTACATTTCTTGCCAATCTAAAATATCGATATGTTTTAAAAAAAAGTAGCATTGTTATTCTTTGATCGACCTTTAGTTGCATTGTTAATCTTGATGTAATTTTTCTCATACAGGTTGGGTTTAATGCTCTCCGCATTCTCCGTAAGAGGAATAAAGCCATTCGAAAAATCAAAAAGATGCTCCTGAAAGGAGAGCTAATGATCACGGCGGTAAGTTAAGGGCCTGTCCCACGAGCACGCGACCTGCATGTGACAAGCGCGACCAAACCGGAAGCGGGGGCCGCGCGGAGGTCGAGTGATCCCCGTACAGGGACGGACCCACCAGTATGCGCCTGCATGCGGCGAGCGCAACCAAACCGGAAGCGGGGGCCGCGCGGAGGTTGAGTGAGTGACGTGAAGTTCAAATGAAGCTGCGGGAAGTTTGCGCGTGACGTACGGCGTCAAGACGTGCGTATGCCGTCGAGATGATGCGCTGCGGGCCAGCAGGCCATTGTCGGGCGGAATTTTTGAACACGGTCAGTTTTTCGGAGTCCCGCGCGATGTCGGGACCAGCTCCGCACAACTCCATACGGCTCCGGCGATTGAAATGGAACCGGCCCCGCGAGGCCGTACGGCTCAAGTGACCACGTTGGGTCGCGCTTGCCGCATGGAGTCGCATGCTCATGGGATAGGCCCTTTACTCATAAACCGAGGCAACGGAGCTCACCTTTCAATTACCTCACTGTAAACCTTGAAGGCAGACAAAAATGCTGGAGAAACTCAGCGAGTGAGGCAGCATCTATGGAGCGAAAGAAATAGGCAACGTTTCCGGTCGAGATGTCGCCTATTTCCTTCACTCCATAGATGCTGCCTCACCCGCTGAGTTTCTCCAGCATTATTGTCTACCTTCGATTTTCCAGCATCTGTAGTTCCTTCTTGAACCATAAACCTTGATATAGTTTTGGGCTCTGCTTTTCACTTTACTTTCGAAATACAGCGCGGAAACAGACCTTTCTGCCCACCCCGACCAGTAATCCCCGTACACCTAACACTATCCTACGCACACTTTGGACAATTTATAATTTTATCGAAGCCATTTAACCTACAAACCTATACGCCTTTGGGGGGGATGGGGAAACTGGAGCACCGGGAGAAAACCTTCGTAGTCGCGGGGAGAACGTACAAAGTCTGTGCAGGCAGCACCTGTAGCCAGGATCGTACCTGGGTCTATGGCGCTGTAAAGCAGCAACTCTACCGTTGCCCCACCGTGCCAGCTCTTCTTTACAAATGAATACTCTGATCACCCTAAGTTTAGTAAATTAATTGCTACAGTAATCCAGCAGAGAAGGTCCACCACTCCCATGCTGACCACTTACACTGAGCACATTTACCAACACATGGGTCGTGGCTTCCTGTATTTTGGTAATTCAATCCCTCGCGCAGATACGTTTAATGTCGTGCGAGTCTCTGTTTCTAATACCCTCTCAGGCAGTGCTTTTCCTATTCTAACCTCCCTCTTATTGAAAATAAATCCTCATGTCCCTCTAAATCGCTTCACTGTGTACAAAATTACGAGAGGAATAGATCGGGCAGACACACAGACTCTTGCCTAGAGTAGGTGAATCGAGGACCATAGGACATAGGTTTAAGGTGAAGGGGAAAAGATTTAACAGGAATCTGGTGTAACTTTTTCACACAAAGGGTGCTGGGTGTATGGAACAAGTAGTTGAGGCAGGTAATATTGCAACGTTTAAGAATCATTTCGACAGGTACATGGTTAGGACAGGTTTAGAGGGATATGGGGCAAACGCAGACAGGTGGGACTAGTGTAGCTGGGGCATGTTGGTTGGCATGGGCAAGTTGGGCCGAAGGGCATGTTTCCACACTCTGTGACTCTGACTTAAACCCAAGCCTGCTGGTTGCAGACATCTCTGCCACGGGAAAACAAAATCTTACTATCTACCCTATCTCGGTCCCTCGTAATTTTGTACACTTCTGTCGGGTTCCACTTCAGACTCTCCCACCGCAATGAGCACAAACCCAGCCTTTTTCTGTCTCTCCTCATAATTGAAACTCTGCAAATCAGGTCAATGTGCTAACAAATGCCCCCTGCACCCTCTCCAGAGAATTCATGTCTTTCCGGCACTGTGGTGTCCCCAGAATGCACACATTACTCCAGAAGTGTCCTCATCAGAGTATTATAGCAAAAACTATATGCCAAAAACTCCCTGTTCTTATATTCTATATTCTAGGTAATTGTGGGGTATCCTAGGACATTAATGAGGCCACATTTAGTGTATTGTGTTCAGTTCTAGGCCCCATGTTATTGGAAAGATGTTGTCAAGCTGGAAAGGGTGCAAAGAGGATTGCCAAGGATGTTGCCAGGACTCAAGGGCCTGAGCGACAGGGAGAGGTTCAGCAGGCTAGGACTTTATTGTTTGGAGCGGGAGGAATAGATCAGGTAGAGTCCTGCACGGAGTCTCTTGCCCAGAGTAGGGGAATCAAGACCAGAGGACATAGGTTTAAGGTGAGGGGGGAAAGATTTAATAGGAACCTGAGGGTGAACATCTGGGAAGCTCGGAGGGGAGGCTGGCTGGACAATGGTGCCTTCCTCACCTTGGTGCCACTGTGTTGTGTTGTGTCGTGGACTTTCTGTTTGTGCTTTTTTTTAAATTCTATTTTATTTTTTTAATATGTTTTAATATTTATTATTTATTTATTTTTATGATACTGACTGTAAAGGGAAATTCATTTTGTTGTCTAATTGAGACAATGACAATAAATTTGAATACAATACAATACAATACAAGGGGTAACTTTTTTACACTAAGTGTGACAGGTGTATGGAATGAGCTACCGGAGGAGGTAGTTGAGGCAGGAACTATCACAATGTTTAAGAAACATTTAGACAGGTACATGGATAGGACAGGTTTAGAGGGATGCAGGCAGGTGGGACTAGTGCGGATGGGGAATGTTGATTGATGTGGGCAAGTTGTGATGAAGGGCCTGTTTCCATGCTGTATTACTCTATCAGCTTTCTTCACCACCCTAGCTATTTATATTCAGGGATTTATGGACATGTACACAAAGGCAATCTGTTCTTTGATGCTCCCTAGGGCTCTACAATTCATGGTATGTGCCCGCCCCTTATTTGTCCTCCCAAAAAGTATCACCTCACATTTGTCAGGATTAAATCCAAACGGCAATTTTTTTTGTCAATCTTACCAACTGATTCATCACATTCTGTAGACTAAACCCACCCTCCTCACTACCATCAGCGCCTGCCTTCTGCACCTATCCCTCGCCAACTCTCCACAGATTCCACAACTCATCTGCACACTGGCGATAACTTCCAGAGGGCGATGAACTCAATGGGCTGTGCATTTTGGGACACGGGCGAGACTGGGGCACTCTTGGGAAACGCACCCAGTCACAGGGAGAACGTGCAAACTCCACACAGACAGCACCCGAGGTCAGGAGAGAGCCTGGGCCACTGGAGGTGTGAGGCAGTTTGAGTGTGAGTTTATTGTCACGTGTACTGTGGTACAGTGACCAGCTTTTGTTGTGAGCTAACTAGTCAGCGGAAAGATAATATATGATTACAATCAAGCCTTTACAGTGTAGAAACGTGATAAGAGAATAATGTTTAGTGCAAGGTAAAGCCAATAAAGTCCGATCAAGGATAGTCCAAGGCTTTCCAGTGAGGTCCACTTGCTGTTTGTGTAAGGATAATCTTCCCCTCACATACGGGGCAAACATCCTCCTCCCAAACCATGGAAATTGGTTGGCAAATTTAGGGTGGCATGGTGCCGCAGTGGTAGAGTTGCTGCCGAACAGCGACAGAGCCCCGGGTTCCATCCTAACTACGGGTGCTGTCTATACGCAGTTTGTACATTCTCCATTGAGGAACCTCAGGCAGCAGCTCTGAGGTTCAAACTCTCACTGCCCGCTTGTGTTTCTGTGCAGAAAGGGTACATTGAGACGACAGACGGGAGTTATTCGAGCGACTCTGACAATGAAGATGAGAAGACTGCTGACGATGTGATTGCAGCAACCGACACCCAGGACTTGCCACTGAAGATTGACTGGAGGTCCCCTCTCCCGGGTGGGATTCAAGTCCCCGGAGTGGACACACACAGCATTGTCCTGGACTTTGCCGCTGTCTCCTTCCTCGACATGTCTGCGATGAAAGGCCTGAATTCGGTAAGGACCCAACTCGCAGACGGTTCAGTGGAGACGGTGATCGTGGGGACGTTAATGGTTTGCACATCGTGCCCTGCTGTTTGTGGCATGTTAAAGACAACTTTAAAACACAACACACAGATTAGGGAAGATAATCAAAGCTTTATTGAAGAGTGCTAAAGATCACTGGGAGCAATCAGGGAGTTTGTTCAATGAACAAAGATTCTTCTCCTTATACACACAATTTTCCTTTAACGTGTGTTTACTGTAGCAGACACTTTAGCACTTTTTCTTCTTCCAAAATTATAAATCATTCACCCCCCCTCCCCAGCAGAGTAAACACAGCCCAATTACACACCATTACAATAGACAATAGGTGCAGGAGTAGGCCATTTGGCCCTTCGAGTCAGCACCGCCATTTAATGTGATCATGGCTGATCATCCCCAATCAGTACCCCGTTCCTGCCTTCTCCCCATATTCCCTGACTCCGCTATTTTTAAGAGCCCTATCTAGCTCTCTCCTGCCTCCACCGCCCTCTGAGGCAGCGAATTCCACACACTCACAACACTCTGTGAGAAAATGTTTCCTCGTCTCCGTTCTAAATGGCTTACTCCTTATTCTTAAACTGTGGCCCCTGGTTCTGGACTCCCCCAACATCGGGAACATGTTTCCTGCCTCTAGCCTGTCCAAATCTTTTACAATTACAGATAGGCAAATGTCCTGTTACCCTTTTGACCTTCTTTTATTGTTTTACGATCGGCATTTGTCCTTTGTCACCAGGGAACAGAATCTGACTAAAGTAGACGGCAGTGAGTGTCAGCTACACATGTTCAATCTCAACCTTCTTTAAAACACAGAATTATTATAACACATGAAGTGGACTTTAAACATTTTTAGTCTGCCCCTATACCTTGAAGCTTTGCAATTTATTTTTGACAGACACCAGCTGAAGTCAAGAAGGGTTTCGAGCTGAAACGTCACCTATTCCTTTTCGCCGGAGATGCTGCCTGACCCACTGAGTTACTCCAGCATTTTGTGCCTCTCTTCAAGCCCAGTTAATGTTGCGTTTATTGGTATGAACACATGTGGCGAGGTACAGCTACGATAAAAGTCTTGCAGCCATGAGTGTGGTTTAGAGATACAGTGTGGAAACAGGCCCTTCGGCCCACTGAGTCCGCACCGACCAGCGATCCCAGCGCACTAAGTGTGCCTCCTACACACTAGAGACAATTTACAATTTTGACCAAAGCCAATTAACCTACAAACCTGCATATCTTTGCAGGGCCGAAGCCGGGTCTCTGGCACTGGAAAGCAGCAACTCTACCACTGGCTCTCTGGAGCCAGCCGGTGAAGGGGCTCCTCACACCCTGCCGACCATGTAGATTGTCTGCATGAGGGGAGGGGGGAGGGGGAGTATACGTGAGCAGGATCATTGCTCTGTGGTGCCCTGCGTGCAGTGAACATAACGGCTCATCTCTGTTGCTGCTGATCACGGTGGCTATTCACAGTAGCTGCTTACACTTGTATCACTGAACAATATGACAAAGAGAGACTCAAAATGCTGGAGTAACTCAGCGGGACAGGCAGCATCTCTGGGACAAAAAGGAACAGGCGATGTATTGGGTTAAGACCATTCTTCAGGCTGGGATTCAGGGAAGGGGGAAACTAATGAAAGGTTCAGAACAAATCAGAGTCGGCACCGATGGCCAAGTAAAGGTGGAGCCCACAATGGTCCATTGTTGGCTGTGGGAGAGGTGATAACGAAGGGGAGCTAACGCAGGGGTTTACTTGAAATTAGAGAAATCAATATTCATACCACTGGGTTGTAAGCTGCCCAAGCAAAATATCAACATTATAATGAAGATAGACACCAAATGCTGGAGTAACTCAGCGGGACAGGCAGCATCTCTGGATAGATGGAATGGGTGACGTTTTGGATTTAGGCCATTCTTGAGATTGAGAGTCGGGGAGAGGAAGACACAAAGATGTGGTTGGGTAAGGTGTGAAAACGAGTGATCAATGGGGACGAAGGTCAAAGATTTGTTTAATTGTTTCCTTGATCACTGGTTTCACACCTTACCCTTCCATATCTCTGTCTCCCTCTCCTCTGACCCTCAGTCTGAAGAAGGGTCTACCATCACCCATTCCTCCCACCAGAGATGCTGCCTGTCCCGCTGAGTTACTCCAGCATTTCTATCTTCGGTGTAAACCAGAATCTGCAGTTCCCTCCTACACATCAACAATATGACTACAGGTTTGCTTCATATAATGTGCCACTGTGTAATGACCCACATTCTCTGACAAGGAATGCATTATCCATCCTGATAATTCACGCAGCTTTTCATCCTTGTCCTGACAAACTATAACATTACAGGAGATTTAAGTTTTTACCAAAAATTTGACCCTCGTTTACAAACCATGTAACCTCTTTTCATCCTTCACTTTCCTTCACAGATCCTGAAAGAATTCATCAGGATTGAGGTTGATGTTTACATTGCTGCTTGCGATGGTAAGTTTGCTTTCCTCTAATTATCTAGCAGCATTTGGAGCCACTTGAAGTGCCCAGGGTGGGGGGTTTGCTGATTATCCTCACCTTTACCTGGAACACAGAAGCCATTAACTTCACCCAGCACAAGGTGCTCATTCCCGTTTCAATGGAGTCATCGAGTACTAGAGTCACCGAACACAGAAACAGGTCTTCGGCCCAACTAGTCCTTGCTGACCAAGGTGCCCCATCTAAGCCAGTCCTATTTGTCCACGTTTGGCCCATACCCCTCTTAAAAATTCATGATTCACGTACTTGTTCAAATACCTTTTAGATGTTGTTATTGAAGTTTAGTTTAGTTTAGACATACAGCGCAGAAACAGGCCCACTGATTCCAGCAATCCCTGCACACTAACACAATCCTATACATACTAGGACAATTTACATTTATACCAAGCCAATGAACCTACAAGCCAGTACGTTTTTGGAGTGTGGGAGGGAACCAGAGCTTCCCAGAGAAAACCCACACAGGTCACGGGGAAATCCGTACAGACAGAACCTGTAGTTAGGATTGAACCTGGGTGTGCAGAGCTGTGAGGCAGCAACTCCACCGCTGTGCCACCCACTTGTCTTGCCTCAACCATTTCCTCTGGCATCTCGTTCCATATACATACCAGCCTTTGTGTGGAAAAAGCTGCCTCTCAAGATATCTTTCCGCTCTCGCCTACCCTGAAAAAAGACTTACACTCATTCAATTATTGGGATAGCAATTCACCCCATGTATCGGGTGCTGTAGAGAGGGCATTCACCTTCTCTATTCAAGGCACCACACTCATAACTTTCCAAGGCAGCTACAAATCTGCACGTCCACCATCTAAAAAGAACCAGGGGACTTGAGTTTAATGGGAGTCATGACCTCGTTGCTCTCCATGTCTCACAGCAGCACTCACATCCATCATCATTTTTTCCATCACCATCAGGTTGAAGTCCTGAACCTATCTGAGACTCTGTACCAGAGATCTGCAGTAAGTGAAGTGAAGGCCAATCCGGTGTGGACAGTTCATAAGTTCTAGGAGCAGAATTAGGCCATTTGGCCCATCAAGACTATCCGCCATTCAATCACGGCTGATCTATCTTTCCCTCTCAACCCCATTCTCCTGCCTTCTCCCCATAACCCCTGACACCCGTAGAGTGTGTCAATCTACGCCTTAAAAACATCCGTTGACGGCCTCCACAGCCGTCTGTGGCAATGAATTCCACAAATTCACCACCCTCTGACTAAAGAAATTCTTCCTCGTCTCCATTCTAAATGTACGTTCCTTTATTCTGAGACTGAGGCCTCTGGTCCAGGACTCTCCCACTAGTGGAAACATCGATAGGATAGATGTTGATGTTGGTAGTGATCAACGTATTGCTCCACAAATGAAGCTGACAATGCACAGGGAAGCTGCTCTTCCTTTCGGGAAGGAATGTTGAGGCGTGTTTGGGAAGAGTGTCGGGTGTTAGCGTGTGGAGCACCGGGACAAGCTCGGAAACCCGTTCAGTCTCCACATCATGCCTGATATGGGGCAGGATCCAAGTCGGAGTTTCCACATCTCAGTCAATGGCTGAGACCTTTCAAACTGGAGATTAAACGTTTGAGATGTAAATGTTTGCTGTGGTTACGTTTAGGTCTACTACTGGAAAAATTAGAAAGATGCGGATTTTTTGATGATGAAATCACTCCGGAAATCTTCTTCCTTACAATCCACGATGCAGTGCTCTGTATATTGGAAAAACACGACTCCATCAAAACACTGGACCTCAGGAATGGAAAGGTGCGTTCTTATTGTTCATGTTCATACGTTCCAGGAGCAGAATTAGGCCATTCGGCCCATCAAGTCTACTCCGCCATTCAATCATGGCTGATCCACCTTTCCATCAACCCCATTCTCCTGCCTTCTCCCCATATTTCCAATAACCCCTGACACCCATACTAATCAAGAATCTATCAATCTCCACCTTAAAAATATCCATTGACTTGGCCTCCACAGCCGCCTGTAGCAATGAGTTCCACCGTATTGATTCACTGTATTGTTTATATTCCTATTGCGGATGAAATAGGATGATGAATCTTTGAAACCGCTGCCCGGTTTTACTGGTGACCACCAGAGTGCGCTTTGGAAGAGAAGGAGATCGCACTCATTCTGCACGTTTGTGGCCACAACATGTCTCAATGTTCAGCGCAGGTCACATTGTAGATCTACAGCCACGCTGTACACAGCACTGTGGTGTCGTGTGAAACACACAGACATTGGCAGAGCACCACTGGGTATCAAGCGATGGCATAGAGGGCAAGGAGGCATGAGAAGGGGAGCAAGCCTTGTGGTTGATGATTGTGTCTGTGCATCTGGTTAGATGTAGAGTACGTTGTGACTTCAGTCATCTTCCTTGATTCCATGACCTTTATTCATCTAAACAAACCCATCAGTGTCAATGTGGGCATCCTTAGGTAATAGCTTTGGCAGCTTCTTTAGGTTTAATTTAGTTTAGAGATACAGTGCGAAAACAGGCCATTCGGCCCACCATGTCACTCTGTCCAGCGATCCCCGCACACTAACACTATCCCACACACACTAGGGAGAATTTACAATTATACCGAAGCCAATTAACCTACAAACCTGTGCTCCTTTGGCGTGTGGGAGGAAACCGGAGCACCTGGAGAAAACCCACGCAGGTCACAGGGAGAACATATAACCATATAACAATTACAGCACGGAAACAGGCCATCTCGACCCTTCTAGTCCGTGCCGAACACATAATCTCCCCTAGTCCCATATACCTGCGCTCAGACCATAACCCTCCATTCCCTTCCCATCCATATAACTATCCACCCACCCATATAACTATTCATATAGATTCTGTACAGACAGCACCCATGTTCAGGATTGAACCCGGGTCTGTGGCTCTGTAAGGCAGCAACTCTACTGCTGCACCACCAGGCCGTTTACAAGTGAAGAGTACATTGTAACTTCAGTCATCTGCCTTGATTCCATGACCCTTATTAATCTCAGAAAACCCAACAAAGTCTGCAGCATCAATTTGGGAATCCTCGGGTATCAGCTTTGCCCGCTTTCTGGGGTGACCGCTTGAGGTTTTCAGTGTATTTTGTGTACTGTGGTGACACATCGCCCTGATAAACTCGCTGCCGCTGCATGCAGTTGGAGCTGGTTAATCCTCCTGCCAACGTCACAGCTACCTAGATTTGGCGCCGCTCCCAGCAGGACAATCTGCAGCCTGCAATGACCTAGGGCTGAGCCCCTGACAACAGTAATGGTGGAGTGAGGGATACAGCAGGCAGCGAGGTTACAACTCGTGGAACCGACACTGCTACTGGTGGCTCTCAGCATCTCGTGAAGGCTCACCTTCAGGATGCCAGATCTGTTTTGCATCTAATGTGTTGGAATGAACTGCAGGGGCTGGTAAACACAAAAAGCTGGAGTAACTCAGCGAGTTAGGCAGCATCTCTGGAGAGAAGGAATAGGTGACGTTTCAGGTCGGGTTGAGACCCTAAAGAAGGGTCTTGACCCGAAACGTCACCCATTCCTTCTCTCCAGAGATGCTGCCTGACCCGCTGAGTTACTCTAGTGTCCATCCTCTGTTCTGCATCTACCCCATCTAACATCACTGTGGTGCCAAACACTATGGTACAGGATGCTCTTGGAGTGGAGGCAGGAGATCACCTCCATAAGGACTGTGCAGTCAATAGGCACTCATTATCCTGCGTTACTGTGGACAGATGTACCCGACTGAGGGCAAGGAGGTTTAGCCCTGGTATTTGTTTAGTCACCACCAGCCTCACATCCAGTCTGGCCACTCTCTCAAAGAATTCATCCAGCCCGGACTGTCGTAGCGTGGCCAAGCCTCTTGTGGTTGGAAGTGATGCAGTGATCCTCTGGCAGTTCGTTCCATCAATCCACCACCATCTGCATGAAAACAATCCACCTGAGAATCCTCTTATATCTTTCCTCTCTCACCTTAAACATATGTGGGTGTGTTAGAGAGAGAGAGAGAGAGAGAGAGAGAGAGTGATTGTAGAGTTAGAGTGAGAGAGAGAGAGAGAGAGAGAGAGAGAAAAAGAGAGAGTGAGTGAGTGTGAGAGTGAGCAAGAGTCTGTGCTGGATTGAAGGGCCACAAGGCTTCCTCCTGCACCTATTTTCTATATAACACTCACTGCCCCTGGATAGTCTTGGTGTGTGGGCGCAGTCACTCACTAACCCAGAATACAGACATAAAAAGCTGTAGTAACTCAGCGGCTCAGGCAGCATCTCTGGAGGGAAGGAATAGATTACTTTTCGGGTCGACCCTTCTTCAGGCTGAGAGTGAGGGGAGAGGGAAATGAGAGATAAGGAAAGAATCTTAAGAAAGAAATTAGAAAAGCTAAAAGAAGATATGAGGTTGCTTTGGCAAGTAAGGTGAAAGTAAATCCAAAGGGTTTCTACAGCTACAGTATATTAATAGCAAAAGGATAACGAGGGATAAAATTGGTCCATTAGAGAGACAGAGTGGACAGCTATCTGCAGAGCCAAAAGAGATGGGGGAGATATTGAACAATTGCTTTTCTTCAATATTCACCAAGGGGAAGAATATTGAATTATGTGAGGTAAGGGAAACAAGTAGAGTAGCTATGGATACTATGAGATTCAAAGAAAAAGAAGTACTGACACTTTTGAAAAATATGAAAGTGGATAAGTCTCCAGGTCCTGACAGGATATTCCCTAGGACATTGAGGGAAGTTAGTGTAGAAATAGCAGGGGCTATGACAGAAATATTTCAAATGTCATTAGAAACGGGAATAGTACCTGAGGATTGGCGTACTGCGCATGTTGTTCCATTGTTTTAAAAGGGTTCTAAGAGTAAACCTAGCAATTATAGACCTGTTAGTTTGACTTCAGTGGTGGGCAAATTAATGAAAAAGATACTTAGAGATAATATATATAAGCATCTGGATAAACAGAGTCTGATTAGGAACAGTCAACATGGATTTGTGCCTGGAAGGTCATGTTTGACTAATCTTGAATTTTTTGAAGAGGTTATTAGGGAAATTGATGAGGGTAAAGCAGTGGATGTTGTCTATATGGACTTTAGTAAGGCCTTTGACAAGGTTCCTCATGGAAGGTTGGTTAAGAAGGTTCAATTGTTGGGTATAAATGCAGGAGTAGCAAGATGGATTCAACAGTGGCTGAATGGGAGAAGCCAGAGGGTAATGGTGGATGGCTGTTTGTCAGGTTGGAGGCACGTGACTAGTGGGGTGCCTCAGGGATCTGTGTTGGGTCCACTGTTGTTTGTCATGTACATCAATGATCTGGATGAAAGTGTGGTAAATTGGATTAGTAAGTATGCAGATGATACCAAGATAGGTGGTGGTGTGGATAATTAAGTAGATTTCCAAAGTCTACAGAGAGATTTAGGCCATTTGGAAGTATGGGCCGAAAGATGGCAGATGGAGTTTAATGCTGATAAGTGTGAGGTGCTACATCTTGGCAGGACAAATCAAAATAGGACGTACATGGTAAATGGTAGCGAATTGAGGAATGCAGTTGAACAGAGGGATCTAGGAATAACTGTGCATAGTTCCCTGAAGGTGGAATCTCATGTAGATAGGGTGGTAAAGCTTTTGGTGTGCTGGCCTTTATAAATCAGAGCATTGAGTATAGAAGTTGGGATGTAATGTTAAAATTGTACAAGGCATTGGTGAGACCAATTCTGGAGTATGGTGTACAATTTTGGTTGCCCAATTATAGGAAGGATGTCAACAAAATAGAGAGTACAGAGGAGATTTACTAGAATGTTGCCTGGGTTTCAGCAACTAAGTTACAGAGAAAGGTTGAATAAGTTAGGTCTTTATTCTCTGGAACGCAGAAGGTTAAGGGGGGACTTGATAGAGGTCTTTAAAATTATGAGAGGGATAGACAGAGTTGACGTGGACAAGCTTTTCCCATTGAGAGTAGGGAAGATTCAAACAAGAGGACATGACTTCAGCATTAAGGGACAGAAGTTTAGGGGTAACATGACGGGGAACTTCTTTACTCAGAGAGTGGTAGCGGTGTGGAATGAGCTTCCAGTGGACGTGGTGGAGGCAGGTTTGATTTTATCATTTAAAAATAAATTGGATAGGCATATGGATGAGAAAGGAATGGAGGGTTATGGTTTGAACGCAGGTAGATGGGACTAGTGGAAAATAATTGTTCGGCACGGACTAGTAGGGCCGAGATGGCCTGTTTCCGTGCTGTAATTGTTATATGGTTATATGGAAAGGTTCAAAGAACACATGAATGAAAGTTATGCAAAAGGACAAATCAAAGCCAGTAAGGTGATCTAGGAAAGGTGGATCCCACAATGGTCCATTGTTGGCTGTGAGGTAGGTGATAACGAGTGATACAGACAATGAAACTCAGCAGGGCGACAGTGAACCCAGTACAAGGACTAGGGTGGGGGAGGGACGGAGAGACAGGGGATGCAAGGGTTACTTGAAGTTAGAGAAATCAAATTTCAGGCATCTGGTTTGTAAGCTGCCCAAACAAAATATTAGGTGCTGTTCCTCAACTCTGACAATGGAGGAGGCCCAGGACAGAAAGGTCAGTGTGGGAATGGACCAAGACAGCCCTGGTGTATGTGGTCACTCATTAACCTGGGACAGCCCTAGTTTGGGTGATGGTCTGTCACTGACCCGGTGTGGGCCAGTCACTGACACAGGACCATCCTAGTGTGAATCTGTTCATTCATTGACCAACTGGACATGAGCTGATTTGTAGCGCATCAGGTTGCAGGGGTGGGTGACCAGTCTGTGAGAAGAGCAATGCTCAGACAAGTGTTCCACGGATGTTTTAAAGCAAACCATTAATGAGTGAGGAAAGTCCAGTTGAATATACCACAAACTCAAGACTGAAAACAGTGGAAGTAATGACCGCAGAAGCTTCAGCAGAGAGATGTAAAAAATTAATATTTCTGGTGAATGATCAGTCCTCAGCGTTGAACATTTTTACCAAAGAAAAGTGACCTTGCATGGGGAATTTTAGACACAAAATGCTGGAGTAACTCAGCAGGTCAGGAAAAAAGGAATAGGTGACATTTTGGGTCAAGACCCTTCTTTTAGCTGAGAAAAAATGAAGTAAGGCAGAGAAGATGTACGCATTGTTTTGTCATCTTGAGACTATTGCCACAAGATGTCAGACACTTTTAATACAGATAAAAATGAGAATATACACCAGAGGTGACCATTCATTCTGATGTTTTGTGCAGGTGAACGAGACCAGGGGAAAGTTACATTCTGAAGGAGAGTTAAAAAAGAGAGGAACCATGGTAAGTTAGAAATGCCGTGCAGTGCGTTCCAGTAGACGGTGTCTTTTCTGTATTAAAGACTGTTGTGTGTTCACTTTCAGGTGCCGTCGGATACAGTTCTGAGCCAGAAAATGTAAATAGAAGCCGACTCAGAAAGAACACATCACGGTTTTGAAAACGAAGTGACATTTAATGATGACCATGTTATATTAATTTGCAGTCTTCCTGTGAAGAATTTTATCGAGGTTCCTTGGCATCATGCTTTTAAACTAATTAATGTATATATAAAATATAAATATTTTTATGAAAAGGATGTGACATGAGAGATGGAACCAAAGAGTTGCTGCAACAAAACTCATTCAGTGTCCTCGTAGCACAGGCAGAATGAGGTCTGTTGATCTAGGTGTCTCGGGTCTGATACAATTAGCCCCTGTGAATACCTCCAAATTTCCTTTCAACATAAAAGGAGACAGTTCGGCCCATTGAGTCCATGCTAGCTCGCACAGCAATCCCATTCCCACACTTATTCTTCCTGTAATATATTATCCCCATGTTTCCCTCAACTCGCCCCAGGCTCCGTACAGACAGCACCCATAGCCAGGATTGAACCTGGGTTTCGGGCGCTGTAAGGCAGCAAACTCTGCCGCTGCGCCACCGTGCCGCCCCTAAGAAAAGTATTAAATATCAATACCCATGAACTGATCGGAATTATTCTATATTCACTTATTATTTTACATTTATTCAATTGCTTGCTTGAGTACTAGGGGTAATATGAGGGGGAAATTCTTTACGCAGAGAGTGGTGGCGGTGTGGAATGAGCTCCCAGTGGAAGTGGTGGAGGCAGGTTCATTGGTATCATTTAAAAATAAATTGGATAGGCATATGGATGAGAAGGGAATGGAGGGTTATGGTACGAGTGCAGGCAGGTTGGACTAAGGGGAAAAAAAATTTGTTCGGCATGGACTTGTAGGGCCGAGATGGCCTGTTTCCGTGCTGTAATTGTTATATGGTTATATGGTTAGTACAAACATGTTGGAGACAATGGCATAATTTGTCGTTCAGTGGTGGGAAAATGTTTAATAATTATGGGCAGTAGTACCTAGAAAGTACAGTTCCTTGTTAGTGTCTGCCTGCCTACGTTTGGTCACAGAACAGTACAATACAGGAACAGGTCCCTCGGTCCACAATGACTATCAAAACTGATGCCCAGTTATAGTAATCTCCTCTGACTGCTCGTGACCACTCTCCCTTCATTCACTCATCTCCATGCGCTTATCCAAAACCCTTTTAAATTGTATCTCCTCCACGACTTCCCCTGGCAGTGCATTCCAAGCAGCCACCACTCTCTATTAACCCAGCCGATTGGCTGGTGACTGGGGAAATGGAAAGGCATTAATACTATTTCTGCACATTGGATGTTCCAAAAGTTTCATGTGGTTTCCGCCTCTCATTGTATCAGACATCTTCAGGCGTATGAAGCTGGATAAATGTCCCGGGCCACAGATATACCCGAGGCCATGGTGGGAAGCAATGGGATATACAAATCACCATTAGACACAGGAGAGTTTCCAGAAGAATGGAGGGTGGCTAATCTTGTGCCTCTATTTAAGAAGGGCTGCATGGAAAAACCTGGGAACTATAGACCAGTGATCCTAACATCCATGGTAAGCAAGTTACTGGAGGTTATTCTGAGGGATAAGGTATATATGCATTTGGATAGACAGGAGCTGATTAGGGTTAGTCAACACAATCTTATACGTGGCACAATTCTGATTGTGTTTTTTGAGTAAGTAACTAAAAAGATGGATGAGAGCAGAGCTGTAGACGTTGTCTATATGGACTTCAGCGAGGCATATGATAAGGTTTCCGCAAGGTAGACTACTCTAGGATGATAGATGGAATGGGATCCAGGGAGAGCTAGTCAACTTGATAGAGATAGGTTTCATGGAAGGAAGCGGAGGATGATGGTGGAAGGTTGTTTTTAAGACTGGAGGCCTGTGACTAGTGGTGTGTCATAGAAAACATAGAAACATAGAAATTAGGTGCAGGAGTAGGCCATTCGGCCCTTCGAGCCTGCACCGCCATTTAATATGATCATGGCTGATCATCCAACTCAGGGATCAGGGATCAGTGCTGGGACCCTTGCTGTTTGTGGCTAAAACCAGCGATTGGATGAGAATGTGCAAGGCATGTTTAACAAGTTTTCAGATGACGCAAAAGTGGGTGGCATCAAAGGCAGCGAAGATAGCTATCCAAAATTGTAGCAGGACCTTGATCAGTTGGGCTGAGGAATGGTTAATGCAATTTAATACGTAATATGTGCGAGGTGTTACGTTTTGTGAAGTCAAACCAGGGCAGGATCTTCACAGTGAATAACAGGGCTCTGGGTGTGTTGTGTAGAGGGATCAAGGATTGCAGGTGCATGGTTCATTGAAGGTCGAGTGGCAGGTAGATAAGGCTTTTGGCACATTGGCCTTCATCAGTCAGAGTATTGAATATAGAAGTTGGGAGGTTATGTTACAGTTGTATTACATTTGGTAAGGCCACAATTGGAGTATTCTGTTTAATTTTGGTCAACCTATGTTATAGGAAAGATGTTATTAAGCTGGAAAGGATGCAGAGACGATATATGAGGATGTTGCCAGGACTCGTGGGCCTGAGCTATAGGGAGAGGTTGAGCAGGCTAGGACTTTATTCCGTGGAGCACAAGAGAATGAGGGGTGATCTTATAGAATTGTATAAGGGGAATAGATCGGGTAAATACAGCGAGTAGGCAAATCAAGAACCAGAGGACATATGTAGGAAAGACGAATGTTTGAAAAGACTAGGCTTTGTATTCACTGGAGTTTAGAAGGATGAGGGGTGTCTTATAGAAACATATAAAATTATAAAAGGACTGGACAAGCTAGATGCAGGAAAAATGTTCCCAATGTTGGGCGAGTCCAGAACCAGGGGCCACAGTCTTAGAATAAAGGGGAGGTCATTTAAGACTGAGGTGAGAAAAAACTTTTTCACCCAGAGAGTTGTGAATTTATGGAATTTCCTGCCACAGAGGGCAGTGGAGGCCAAGTCACTGGATGGATTTAAGATGGAGTTAGATAGAGCTCTAGGGGCTAGGGGAGTCAAGGAATATGGGGAGAAGGCAGGCACGGGTTATTGATAGGGGACGATCAGCCATGATCACAATTAATGGGTGTGCTGGCTCGAAGGGCCGAATGGCCTCCTCCTGCACCTATTTTCTATGTTTCTATGTTACCCAAAGCTTGGTAGTGTATGGAATCTGCTGCCAGAGGATGTGGTTGAGGCAGATACAATCACAACGTTTAAAAAACATTTAGACAGGTACATGAATAGGACACATTTAGAGGGATATGGACCAAACGCAGGCAGGTGGGAATAGTACAGATGGGGGCATGTTGGCCAGAGTGGGCAAGTTGGGCTAAAGAGTCTATTTCCGCACTGTGTCACTATATGACTCTTTGGTTCAGAAAGTTGGAAGTTAAATACAGCCCAATATGATTGGTACCATGTACAGTAATAGGCAAGGAAATGTATAGTTTTGAAAGAGCACCTTGTAGATTAATTTTGAGATTGTGAGAAACCAGAGCTGGTTGGAGATGTTGATGGTTTGCCAGCAATACAGGACTGAGCAGCCGTCTAGCTCACAATCTCTGATTCTTGTCTATGTATTTCCATGATAAATGTTATGAATGTCAAATATGTTAAAAAAAAATCCAAGTGATATTTTGTACCAATGCAACAGTGTGCAGAAGCCTGGCCAAGATGATTGTTGTCTAACATACCTCAGCCTTTGACTCGAAGGATCAATCTACTCACATTCCCAAGACAAATGAAAGAAAATAATTCTGCTCAGGCAATGTGTATATTAAAACTAGGAAATTAAAATATCTAGAAGAAAAAGAGACAGCATTTTGCTTACTTCAGGTTAGTTTTTTGCAGTTATTACCAGAAATCCTGAGGAGTTTTCTTCATGTTAAAGGGCATGGGAATGAGTTGAGTACATGAAATGAGTATGGAGGTTGGGAGGTCATGTTATATAAGATGCTGGTGAGGCTGCATTTAGAGTAGTGTGTACAGTTTGGGGCACCATGTTACAGGAAGGATATTGTCAAGTTGGAAAGGGTACAGCGAAGATTTACGAGGATGTTGCCAGAACTCAAGGGCCTGAGCTATAGGGAGAGGTTGAGCAGACTGGGGTTAGGGTTAGGGTGCAGGAGGATGAGGGGTGTACAAAATCATGAGAGGAATAGATAGGGTAAATGCACATAGGCTCTTGCCCAGAGTAGGGGACGAAGAACCAGGGGACATAGGTTTAAGGTGAGGGGAGGAAGCTATAATAGGAATCCGAGGGGTACATTTCCACACAAACCATATAACCATATAACAATTACAGCACGGAAACAGGCCATCTCGACCCTTCTAGTCCGTGCCGAACACATAATCTCCCCTAGTCCCATATACCTGCGCTCAGACCATAACCCTCCATTCCCTTCCCATCCATATAACTATCCAATTTATTTTTAAATGACAAAGGGTGGTGGGTGTATGGAACGAGCTGCCGGAGGAGGTAGTTAAGACAGGGGCTATTGCAATGTTTAAGGAACAATTAGACAGGTACATGGACAGGCCAGGTTTAGAGGGATATGGGATAAACGCAGGCAGGTGGGACTAATGTAGATGGGGGCAAGTTGGGTGGTGTGGGCTAGCTTTTCACACTGTATGAATTCACGACTCCATGACTCTATCCTATGAGTTGGTCACATCAGTTTCTGCCACACAGTTGTCAGGATGACGCAACTTGCAGAATCAAGATAAGTACTTTACCCTTTGAACAAAGGCTTGGTAAAGGAAAGAATGGAAATCTCAGCATCCATCGTGCAAAAAACGTGAATGAGCAGTCGTCTAAACAACATCATCAGATGTTCGTAATTGAGACAAACCCCAATCATGTCCGACATAGATGTCCCAAGACTTGGCTGTGACTTTGCCCCGACTTGGGGTTGTCAGGCTGCTCCCTGACCGGCAGCCGAACTGGGACTAGCTGTGCAGATCGATGCTCTGTTGGTATCATCATTTACCCAACAGGCTGCACGTGCTAGTGACTCCGAGTCCTGCTCCCTTCCGGTGCCAACAGAGTGTTACAGGGAAGGACTGGAGCGCCTCTGGCCCCCATAGGCCAGACAGAGTGGGAGAAATGCTGCAACCCTGCCAGGTGTTTGTCAAAGGCAATAACGTTTATATGACTGAACGAACCCTATCCCTATTAAATCAGGGGTTTGATCACTTTATTGATATGCATAAAGTTGTCGTCTATTGGAAGGAATTTTCCACAGTCCCCTCTAATGAGCGGAATTTACCATGACGCCACCAGGTGTAGCTCCCACAGGTGACTGATAGGCACAGCTCAAACAAGGCTTCCCAAGCCTAGGAGCTCTGGACTGCCATGGCAGGTCCAATTTCACTACACCTTTTTATTGGTGTAAGTGATAATAAATGTTCCTTGTAATTTATCTCTTTTAAAACATAAACTAAATTGGCATGATAATACATATTTATGATATTGCCAAGAATAAACCTGAACTGATATTATAAACCAAATGATACCAGCACAATGGCGCGGCTGGTAGATGCCAGAGACCTGGGTTCACAGCACCTGAGACCTGGCTTTGATCCCGACCACAGATAGATCTGTGTGGAGTTTGTAGCTCATAAAATGATATCGACTATGATAGTCACAAACGTGACCCTGTGGCAACTGTTATAAATGCCAGGTACACAAAAAAGCTGGAGAAACTCAGCGGGTGCAGCAGCGGGTGTTATAGATGCCAACTCTATTATAGCCGTTCAATTAAAAGAATACACTATATGTGCTCTAGCTGTAGCAGCAACTCAGTTTGGTGCTACAGCAGGCTGAACTTACCTAAGCGGTATTTTTAAAACTCACCTGCTGCCGGAAATCTCCTGCAGTAACAGTCCCGCAATTTACGAATGTAAGTTCCTGAATTTGTAACTCTGGCTGCCTGCTCCCGAATGGAGCTGTGATGTCGGCAGCCTCTATATTTAGGGCCGTCTGCTGAAGACTATAACGGCCACAGCCGCAAACCCAGCGTTAACGAGGCTATCAGTCTCTGAACTGGGTCGTCCCCTGCCGTGCAGAATAACGGCAAACAGCCGCATGAAGCCCTATAACTTCAGCTGACTGCGGTGACAATATAACCTACGTTAGCTCCAGTGGAGCAGCTACTTTTTTGCGGGCCCGCTATAGAACGGCACAAAGAAAACGGACTTACCTTGCAGAGCAGTGCGGGAACTGCTCTGACCAGCGCCATGCGCTAGACGTATGGACGCGCATGCGGTCTGGCGGACTTCTTCACGTAGTCACTCACGTGACTTTGAAATAAAATTAGTATATTTACCAAACCAATTAACCAACAAACCTGTACGTCTTTGGGGGTGTGGGAGGAAACTGGAACACCCAGAGAAAACTCAAGCTGGTGCATGTAAATGTAGATGGCTTGGTTAGTACATTTGCAGATGACACCAAGATTGCTGGGGTCATAGATTGCGAGAAAGTCTGTCAAAGTATACAGCGGAATGTAGATTAGCTATAGTAATGGCAGATGAAGTTAAATTCGAGCAAGTATTAAATGTTGCACTTTGGGGGTTTGAGTGCAAGGGGAATATAAAGAATTAATATCCGGGCCCTTCACAGAATTGATCTTGGGGTCCAAGTCCAACAAACACAAAAGGTGCAACACAATTACACAGAGTGGTAAAGAGGGTGTATGCTTGTCTTCCTTGGTCGTTGCATTTTGTGTAAGAGTCAGGAGGTGATGATACACCTTTATAGGACTTTAGTTAGGCCGCATTTGGACTATTGTGTGCAGATACAAGATACAAGATACAAGATACATTTAATTGTCATTTGGACCCCTTGAGGTCCAAACGAAATGCCGTTTCTGCAGCCATACATTACAAACACATAGACCCAAGACACAACATAATTTACATAAACATCCATCACATCGCTGTGATGGAAGGCCAAATAAACTTATCTCTCCACTGCACTCTCCCCCCCCCATGTCAGAGTCAAAGTCAAAGTCCCCGGCTGGCGATGGCGATTGTCCCGCGGCCATTAAAGCCACGCCGGGTGGTGCAAGGTCGCACACCGGGTCTTGGTGTTAGAGCCCCCGGCGTGCGCTCGCAGAGTCCCGCGGCCATTCCAAGCCGCGCGGGGCAGTGATGTAGGCCCCGCTCCAGGAGCTCTTCAACCCCGCAACTCGGGCGGGGGAAGTCGCCGTTGCAGGAGCCCTGAAAAGCGGTCTCCCTCCAGGGAGCTGCGGGCTCCCGGTGCCGCCGTCCACAGACCTGCCGTTGGAGCCTCCGACTCTCCGGTCGGGCCGCAGCAGCAGCAGCAGCAGCGCTCCTCCACCGCTCCACCCGCTCCGGACTCGGCCAGCCCCACGACGGCGACGGTGAGTTGTAGCACCAGAGTCCCCGGCTTCTTCCTGTTGGAGGCCGCTCCTCGTTGCGGCCCCAACGACAACGGAAACCCGACGAGAAAAGGTCGGGTCTCCAGTGCAGGGAGAGATTTAAAAAGTTTCCCCCCCCCCCTCCCACCCCACCCCCACCCCCCCCACACACACACCCCAACAAAAAATAACAAAAACTACATTAAAACACAGACAGAAAAATAATAAAACGCGGACAGACTGCAGAGGCCGCTGCTGACCAGAGTCGCGCCGCCCACCGGGCAGTTGTGCTTGCCCAAATGCAGGAAGGATCTAGAGGCTTTGGAAAATTGGAGAAGTGGTTTACTACAATGATGCCTGCATTAGAGGATATTAGCTATGGGAGGTTGGACACTTAAGAGATTATTTTCTCTGGAAAGCTGGAGGTTGAGGGGAGACCTAGTGGAAGTGTGTAAAATCATGAGAAACATAGATATGGTAGTCAAGTCAAGTCAGGTTTATTCGTCACATACACATCTGAGATGTGCAGTGAAATGAAAAGTGGCAATGCTTGCAGATTTGTGCAAAGACACTACGAAACAGAATGAAACAGAATCACATATTCACATACTACATATTTGTGGGAGGAAAAAAAAGAAAAAATCAGCAATGTTAAAAAGACACCACACAACAGTAGATTGGTACAGTAAGTTAGTTCCTGGTGAGGTAGGAGTTTACAGTCCTAAAGGCCTCTGGGAAGAAACTCCTTCTCATCCTCTCCGTTTTCACAGCATGGCAACGGGAGGCGTTTGCCTGACCGTAGCAGCTGAAACAGTCCATTGCTGGGTTGGAAGGGGTCTCCCATGATTTTATTGGCTCTGGAGTTGCACCATCTGATGTATATTTCCTGCAGGGGGGCGAGTGTAGTTCCCATAGTGCATTCGGCCGAAAGCACTATGTCCTTCTTGACCTGGGCAGAGCAGTTCCCAAAACAAATTGTGATGTTTCCGGACAAGATGCTTTCCACAGCCGCTGAGTAGAAGCACTGGAGGTTCCTCAGAGACACTCTGAATTTCCTCAATTGCCTGAGGTGGTAAAGGCACTGCTTTGCCTTACTCACCAGTGCTGCAGTGTGTGATGTACCATACAGTCAGATCTACCATTCAGTAGACCCCTCTCCCCCCACCTGACAGAAATAAAGAAACATTTCATGTTTCCGTCTACATTTCAAAGACGTGCAGATTTGTAGGTTAATTGGCTTTCAAAATTGTCCCATATGTAGGATAGAACTTGTGTACAAGTGATTGCTGATTGGTGATGACTCGGTGGGCCGAAGGTCCTGTTCCCATGCTTTATCTCTAAAGAATAATGATCTTTTCTCCCTCGATGGAAATATTAAATACTAGAAGGCATAGCTTTAAGATAGCGTAGTGATGAAGATACGACTGTGGCGTTTAAGAGACTTTTGGATGGGTGTGAGAATATGCAGGGAATGGAGGGATATATATTATGTGCAGGCAGGTAAGAATTGGTGTTGGCGTTGTGTACGGCACAGAGATTGTGGGCTGAAGGGCCTGTTCCTATGCTCTATCGTTCAATGTTCTATCTCCATTAAGGGGAAGAAAAACTCATTATTCACCCTATATAATTTTGTACACCTCTATCAGGACCCCATCATCATCCTCCACTCAATGGAAAACAAACCCAGTCTATCCAATCACTCTTCATAGGTGATGTCAGTGATACAGTATGGAAACAGGTCTTCAGATAACTTGCCCACACTGACCAACACGTCGCATCTACACCTGCCTGCATTTGCCTGCACTCTAAACCTATCCGACCCATGTACTGTGTGTAAATGTTTCTGAAACATTGCGATAGTACCTGCCTCAACTACCTCCTCCAGCAGCTCGTTCCATACACCCACCAGCCTTTGTATGAAAACTTCACCCCACAGGTTCCTATTAAATCTCCCCCCCCTCCATTTTAAACTTATGTCCTCGGGTTCTCAATTCCCCTACTCTTAGCAAGAGATTATCTGCGTTCACCCAATCAATTCCTCTCATGATTTTGTACACCTCTACAAGGTCACCCCTGGGGTGGGAGATTGCAACCTTCTCGTGGTCCGCCCTGTTTCGACAAATGCAATGAACCCGGTGTGCACAATCAAAGAAGATCAAATAGAACAAGTTGTCTGACAACTTTAGGCTGTGCACGGCATACACAAGGTCACCCCTCATCCTCCTTTGCTTCAAGGAATAGTCCTAGCCGGCGGAACCTCTCCCTATAGCTTAGGCCCAGGACAAGGGGTCACAGCTTAAGGATAGAGGGGAAATCCTTTAGAACTGAGATGAGAAGAACATTTTTCACGCAGAGAGTGGTGAATCTCTGGAACTCTCTGCCACAGAATGTACTTGAGGCCAGTTCATTGGCTATATTTAAGAGGGAGTTAGATGTGGCCCTTGTGGCTAGAGGGATCAGGGGGTATGGAGAGAAGGCAGGTACGGGATACCGAGTTGGATGATCAGCCATGATCATATTGAATGGCGGTGCAGGCTCGAAGGGCCGAATGGCCTACTCCTGCACCTATTTTTCTATGTTTTCTGTTTCTAAGTGACCCCCAAGTCCTGGCAACATCCCGTAAACCTTCTCTGCACCCTTTCTAGCTTGACAACATTTTTCCTACAACATGGTGCCCAGAACTGAACACAGTACTCCAATTGCAGCCTCACCAATGTCTTGGAGGTGTGCCAGTATCCTCCAACACTCCAAAAGACATACAGGTTTGTAGGTTAATGGGCTTGATAACATTGTAAATTGTCTCTAGTGTGTGTAGGATAGTGTTAATGTGTGGGGATTGCTGGTTGGTGCGGACTCGGTGGGCCAAAGGGCCTGTTTCCAGGCTGCATCTGGAAAAAAAAACTGCAACCTGACCTCCCAACTTCCATACTCAATACTCTGACTGATGAAGGCCAATGTGACAAAAGCCTTTTTGACCATCCTATCTACCTTTGATGACACTTTCAAGGAACGATGTACCTGCACAACTAGATCCCTCTGCTCCACCACACTCCAGAGCCCAACCATTCACAGTGCAGATCAGATACAACAATTGGTCTGGTGAACAGTTTGGAGATTCTGCGGCCACAAATCAAACTGCAATTTGGTGTATTGCCCCAGTGGTGTCAGGGTCCTGGATGTCCCGGAGTGGCTGCCAAACATTCCCATGGGGAAGGGTGAGAAGCTGGAAATCATTGTGCACATTGGCATAAATGACTTGAGTGAGACCCTACACATGGCATTAGGCAAAATGTTAAAAAGCAGGACAGTATTGTCCAGCTTACTCCCAGTTGTATGTGCTGGTGAAGAGGGGAACATGAATGCCTGGTTTAAAAGTTGGCGCAGGGAACAGGGATTCAGATGTTTGGGATTGGGATCATTTCTGGGAGAGTTCAGTTCAGTTTAGTTCGTTGTCACATGTACCGAGATACAGCAAAAAGCATTTGTTGAATGCTAACCACTCAGTGGTTAGTCATCAATACATGATTACAATCGAACCATTTACAGTGAATCGAGCCATTTACAGTGTATAGATACATGAAAAGGGAATAACGTTTAGGGCCAGCTATGCCAGTAAAGTCCGATCAATGATAGTCTGAAGATCTCCAATGAGGTAGATAGTAGTTCAGGACTGCTCTCTAGTTGCAGTAGCATGGTCCAGTTGCCTGATAACAGCTGGGAAGAAACTGTCCCTGAATCTGGAGGTGTGCATTTTCACACTTCATAACTTTTGCCCGATTGGAGAAGGGAGAAGAGGGAGTTTGGTGAGCAGTTTAGCAAGTGCTAGTAAGAAGGGTTTAAACTAGGTTAACTAAATTAGGTAACAGGGGGATGGGATGCAAGCTAGTCATGAGGGGGGCTGGAAGTAGAGAAGTCATTGACAGAGGTTTAGTGGACAGAGCAGGAAGGAGCATGGTAAGGTGCAAGGAAAGACTATTGGATTAAATTGCATTTACTTCAATGCAGAAGGGCTGACAGCTAAGGTGGATGAACTCGGGGTGTAGATTAGTACAGGTTGAACAATGACTTCCCAGTAACTGATGGTCCTCACCCCTATAATCCGGATAAAACCAGAGCTCAGTTGAAATTCCCTGAGCGGCCACAGATGGCGTTGTGAGTGGTGAGCACTCTTCCCGGTCATGTCCCTCCGTCGTGAATCAACTGAGCTCTCAATCTTCTCTCCTGTTTCGCAAAGACGAAACAGTAAACCCTCATTTTAACAACCCCACTATAACAGACGTGGCGGTCGAAGCTGCCCACCCATCCCCAGCTCCCACCGTCTCCCCGGCTGTGTAGGGACCCGGCTTCCAACATTTTTCCACCGAGGGTGGTAGCTCCAAAATGATGGAGTAACTCAGCGAGACAGGCAGCATCTCTGGAGAAACAGAATAGGTGACGTTTCGGGTCGAGACCCTTCGATAAAGGTTTTGTTCTATTAACATTTTCACCCATGCATGATTTCTTTAAAACAAATGGAGTTAAAATGACATTAAATGTTCAGAATTTTTATTTTGAATTTAATGCAATACAAAGGAACCTCCATTTAAATCTTTTTGGAAGTTTTATTCTTTTCTTGGACATTAAAATAAGTTTTCAATAATGTAACATAATATTCAGCAGGGGAGAGAAGATTTGGGGCAAAGGAAGAAAACCATTGACATAAGAATACGGTACAGAGGATGTAAAGCCATTAAAAGTTGCTAGCAATCACTTATTTTTGCGTTGAATATTCAATTACCTGTGGATTTTGAAACAAATTGACATCCTATTATCTTGCATTAATCTCAAAGCATCCCTACACACTGTCAACTTCAGGTTTTACAAAGAACTCCAGATGCTGCTTTACAAAAATAGACACAAAGCGCTGGAGTAACTCAGGGGGTCAGGCAGTATCACTGTAGAACATGGATAGGCGACGTTTCATGTCGGGACCCTTCTTCATATGGATTGGTGTGGGAGGCGACAAAAAGGGAAGGGAGGTGGGGGCAGGACCAAGCCTGGCAAGCGATAGATAGATACAGATTAGGGGAGGGGGGGGGACAGATAGATGACTGGATAATTAAAGTAAGATTATCTTACTTTCACATGAAAAAAAGCTTCCAATTGGATATTTACAGCATAGTTTACGAATTCAAAGGGGTGAAAGAATGGATGCAGGATATTTCATTAAATTACATACACCAACTATATGCCCTCAAAATGGCATAAGGCACCATCTTGGCTATTTGTTCCTTCACCCAAAACACAACTCATTGCCAGCCCCAGGAGAATATTGAGAGGATTGTTTTCAATGTTTACAAATAGTTTCTTCACACAAGCTCCAATTGTTCAGATCACCCTAATGCAGTTAAAAGCATAGTGGTTATGCAATCTGGAAATTAAACGGCAAGTGCAGAGAAGCATGAAACCTCCGCTGGCCGAGACACAAACTACTGAGCTGTGGAGCCATTCCACTTAATCCTTACACTGCAGTCTCGTTTCTGCAGGCTTCCTTCACGATGTAAAGGGCTTTGGATTTGGTAACCAATGTTAGACCATGAGACAATAAAGAACCTGCATACAATCCGTTTGCAGCTTACAGATAATATGGTCTGTAGCGTGCCTGGTCAGGGTGATGTGGTGCAGGCAGGGGAGGCTGCGGAGGTGGTGGAACCTGAATCCTCGGTGGAGGGGGACCTCTGGGTGCTGGCCAAACACCGATCCCTGGGCTGTGCCCTCCGGGTTGGGAAAACGGAGGACTAAGGGTTCCCTGGTCTTCCGTGTACTGAGGCATGGAGGAGGCAGAGTAGTGATGAGGGGGAGGGGTATTGACGGGAGGCCCCGTGTGCTGAGGAGGGGGTGGTCCGTGGGGAGGATGGTTCATGTAGGGTGGCATCTGGGCCAGGATGTGACCTGGTGGTGGGTTGATGGGAGGCGGTGCTGTTGACAGAGGTGCAGGGGGAGCCTGGTTGTAGACCATGTGGGGGTTGCCAGCTGCCTGCCCTGGGTGCTGCATGGGGTGGTTGATGGGGGGCGGAGGGGGAGGGGGGGTGGGGCATAGTGCTGCTGTGGGGGCAGCAGGTGGTGAGGGTGAGGCACAACCGGGTTGTTCTGGTACTCAGGATGGTGATGAGGTGTGGCAGGCGGGGGCTCACGAGTACCAGAGCTGGATGAATCATCCTGAATGGGAACCGTGATCAGGTTGCTGTGCTTCCTTGTCGTCACGGTGGAAATGCGAAAGGTCTCTTGGTTGACGGACCTGGACGGTGGGGCAAGCGGCATCTCCGAGGGCGGTGGACGGATGTCCTCGTAATGATCGTGCGATACGTGCTGGAGAGGCGGTGGAGGCATCATGATGGCGTGCTGCTTGGGCGGAAGGTGAGGAATGTGATGCTTGTCTTGTGGCATCAGGAAGCGCTCAGTCATCTCTGCTGGGGGCGCCATGGTCGTGTGCAGTTGTTCTTGCTGTGGCCTGATGATGGCTTTGCCGGATCGCATGTGTCTATGGTTGATGTGAGCTTGCAAGTCCCTCTGAGAAAGGTAGGTCCGTTTGCAGCCTTGGACAATACTGCACATGAACAGTGAGCCCCGTAAACACTGTTCAATGCGCTGCACCGGGTCATTGCACCTGAAGAAAGGTACACACGCTCTTGTAAACCTCTGTGCCATGTTTCAATCATCACAATATTTCTGCTTTTAAATGTCATCGCATAATCAAACAGTGTATTATATTTATTCATTGTGGACATTTAAACGAAACTCTGAAACAAGTGTCAACCTATCCATTTGTGAAGATTAACCCACGCATTATAGCCAAACATTGGCTCAAACATTCATGTTTTATAAAAAAGGGATCAAAATTCATGATCACACACCATATCACTTAGTTTAACAAAATGTGTAGGAAGGACCTGCAGATGCTGGTTTTCACTGAAGATAAACGCAAAGTGCTGGAGTAACTCAGTGGGAATAAGTGATGTTAATTTTCTCCAGAGATGCTGCCTGACTCGCTGATTTACTCCAACGTTTTGTGTCTGTCTTCACTTAGTTTAACAACTTGTTTCATTGCCCTTTAAACCAAGTACAATCAAGCATAGTCGGTGAGGCGTACCTTACTGTTGAGGATTAAAGGCCAGGTGGTTGGAACCCGAGGACGTGCGAGAACAAAGTGAACCTACCTGACCCAACTTCATGATGGTACAGGACAACGATATATAGACAGAGTGACCAGTAATTTGTGGCTGAAGCCAGGATATTCACAGCTGCATCACAGAGTGGAGTGTATGCAGTAGTAGATCACCTCACTCACCCGGGACCCGTTCCTCAGTGCCTCTGGTCTAAAGCCACTTCCTTCACTCAGGTGAAGGATTCTATTAATTAATAGAAACATAGAAAATAGGTGCAGGTGGAGGCCATTCGGCCCTTCGAGCCAGCACCGCCATTCATGTGATCATCCCCTATCAATAACCCGTGCCTGCCTTCTCCCCATATTCCTGGATTCCAATAGCCCCTAGAGCTCTATCTAACTCTCTCTTAAATCCATCCAGTGACTTGGCCACTGCTCTCTGTGGCAGGGAATTCCATAAATTCGCAACTCTCTGGGTGAAAAAGTTTTTTCTCACCTCAGTCTTAAATGACCTCCCCTTTATTCTAAGACTGTGGCCCCTGGTTCTGGACTCGCCCAACATTGGGAACATTTGTGAATTTGTGATTATATTTAACCTGTGAAGAAATCACTTCTCACTTCTGCTTCAGGTTGTGTCTCACTAGCTTGATTGAGTTTTTTTAAGGTGATAAAGGAGATTGATAACGGTAAGGCAGTGGATGATGTATACCATGCGCTCCATAATGTTTGGGACAAAGACCCATCATTTATTTATTTGCCTCTGTACTCCAGAATTTGAGATTTGTAATAGAAAAAAAATCACATGTGGTTAAAGTGCACATTGTCAGATTTTATTAAAGGGAATCTTTATACATTTGGTCTCACCATGTAGAAATTACGGCTGTGTTTATATCTAGACCCCCCATTTCTAGGCACTATAATGTTTGGGACACATGGCTTCATAGGTGTTTGTAATTGCTCAGGTGTGTTTAATTGCCTTCTTAAGGCAGGTATTTCAGCACCTAGTCTTTCCTCCAGTCTTTCCATCACATTTGGAAACTTATATTGCTGTTTATCGGCATGAGGACCAAAAGTTGTGCCAATGAAAGTCAAAGTAGCCATTATGAGACTGAGAAACAATAATAAAACTGTTAGATACATCAGCCAAACCATAGGCTTACCAAAATCAACTGTTTGGAACATCATTAAGAAGAAGAGAGCACTGGTGAGTTTACTAATTGCAAAGGGACTGACAGGCCAAGGTAGACCTCCACAGCTGATGACAGAAGAATTCTCTCCATAATAAAGAAAAATCCTCAAACAAATGTCCGACAGGTCAGAAACAATCTTCAGGAGTCAGGTGTGGATTTGGCAATGATCACTCTCCGCAAAAGACTTCATGAACAGAGACAGCACTGCAAGATGCAAACCACTGGTTTGCTGCAAAAATAGGATTAAAAGAGCAACCACTGTTCTGTAAAAAGGTCTTGTGGACAGATGAGACAAAGATTAACATATCAGAGTGATGGCAAAACCAAAGTATGGAGGAGAGAAGGAACTGCCCAAGATCCAAAGCCTCATCTGTGAAACACGGTGGTGGGGGTGTTATGGTCTGGGCATGTTTGGCTGCTTGGCTCACTTATCTTCATTGATGATACAACTGCTGATGGCAGTAGCATAATGAATTCTGAAGTGTACAGACAAATCCTATCTGCTCAAGTTCAAACAAATGCCTCAAAACTCATTGGCCGGTGGTTCATTCTAGAGCAAGACAATGATCCCAAACGTACTGCTAAAGCAACAAAGGATTTTTTTCAAAACTAAAAAATGGTCAATTCTTGAATGCCCAAGTCAATCACCTGATCTGAACCCAATTGAGCATGACCCTTTATATGCTGAAGAGAAAACTGAAGGGGACTAGCCCCCAAAACAAGCATTAGTTAAAGATGGATGCAATACAGACCTGGCAGAGCATCACCAGAGAAGACACCCAGCAACTGGTGATGTCCATGAATCGCAGACTTCAAGCAGACATACATGTAAAGGATATGCAACAAAATACTAAACATGACTACTTTCATTTACATGACATTGCTGTGTCCCAAACATTGTGGTGCCCTGAATTGGGGGGACGATGTCCTCATGTTGATAAACAGCAATAACATTTTCCAAAGGTGATGGAAAGACTGGAGGAAAGACTAGGAGCTGAGAACTCTCTTATACCTGCATTGAGGCATTTAAACACACTTGAGCAATTACAAACACATGTGAAGCCATGCGTCCCAAACATTATGGTGCCCTGAAATGGTGGGACAATGTATAAACACAGCTGTAATTTTTACATGGTGAAACCAAAATGTATAAAAATGGCCTTTAATAAAATCTGACAATGTGCACTTTAACCACATGTGATTTTTTCTATTACAAATCACAAATTGTGTAGTATAGAGGCAAATAAATAAATGATGGGTCTTTGTCCCAAACATTATAGAGGGAACTGTATATAACATTATGAGAGGCATAGATAAGATAGACAGTCAGAATCTATTTCCCAGGGTGGATATATCCAACACGAGAGAGCATAGTTATAAGGTGAGGGGGAAAAGTTTACGGTAGATGTGCAGGGCAGGTTTTTTTTAAAATTGTGTGGTGAGTTCCTGGAATGCATTGCCTGGGATGGTGGTGGAGGTAGATATGATAGTAGGATTCAAAAGGCTTATAGATAGGTACATGGAGGTGCCAACACCAGAGGGATATGGATCATATACAGACAGATGAAACCATCATGAAACCACCATAACTAGGCATCATGCTTGGCACTAATATTGTGGGCCAAAGAACCCGTTCTGAGCTGTACCATTCTATGTTCCATCCTGAATGACCATATTTTAGACTGACTTCTCACGGTGGTGCAGCAGTAGAGTTGCTGCCTTACAGTGCCCAAGATCTGGGTTCGATTTTGATTACGGGTGCTGTCTGTACAGAATCTCTACGTTCTCCCTGTGACCTGTGTGGGTTTTCTACGGGTGCTATGGTTTCCTCTTAAACTCCAAAGACATACAGGTTTGTACGTTAATTGGCTTTGGTAAAAAGTGTAATATGTCCCTAGTGTGTGTAGGATAGTGCTAGTGTGCGCAGAACGCTGGCTGACGCAGACCCGGTGGGCTGAAGGTCCGTTTCCGCGCTGTATCTCTAAATTAAACGAAACTAGACCTGAGCCAGGAGAAACAAGGGAACTGTATGTAGCCAGGCAAGCCTAACTTTCAAGAAGATCACCTCTCATTCTTTCAAAGTCAAGACTAAAGGCCCAGACTGTATAGCAAAAAAAAAATGCTGATACCGAAATCTGAAATAAAATAAGAGCTGGAAATATTCTGCGGTCAGGATATGTGTGATGGAGAAATACAAACAGATTTGGTTTGCAATCCATGTACAGATCGAATCTGCTCAATCTCTCACTCGTCAAATATTCCACCCCAGAAAACATTCAGGCGAATCTTTGTTGCACATGCCGACATTTTTATTTCCTCTTTATGTAGGCAGCTGTCATTTGGCCCATCCAGTTTATACATCCCCCAGACTGATCACATCAACTGCATTTTCTCACTTTAGTTTAGTTTAGAGATACAGCGCAGAAACAGGGCCTTTGGCCATCCATCCGCTCTGACCAGTGATCACTCCGTACACTAGCACTATCCTACATTCTAGGGGAAAGTTACAATTTTCCGAAATCAATTAATCTACAAACCTGTACGTCTTTGGAGTGTGAGAGGAAACCGGAGATCCCGGAGAAAACTCATGCGGTGACGGGGAGAACGTACAAAATCCACATAGACAGCACCAGTGGTCAGGATCAAACCCGGGTCTCTCGCACTGTAAAGCAGCAACTCTACCATTGCGCCTGCCCATGTATCTAAATTATATTATCCTGTAACTTATCTTTCCATCCACCCCACAGCTCTCGAACTGGCCACTTATACAGGGGGCATAGCTTGCAGTGACAGTAGTTATGCAGTCCAGGACTCGTAGTTAGCCAAAGAACTTTGGTCAGAAGAAGCAAAAGGCACATAATTCAACTGAGTTAGAGGTTTCATTGCCATCTGCCACAAGGAAAATCACTTTCAGGATCCATTTCAATACCCTCCCAGTGACCAGGTAGGAGGGGAACTGGGGGAGGATTAATGGACACGAGGAGAGATTAGGTTACGGAGAAATAATTGGGGTTTTGCGATTGCTATAAGGGAATCGGTGAGCCTAATAGAGACACAAAATGCTGGAGTAACTCAGTGGGACAGGCAGCATGGGTGAGAAGGACTGGGTGGAGTTTCAGGTTGAGACCCTTCTTCAGACTGTTCTTCCGCTAAGAACATGTAACAGCTTAGTGGGTATATGACCATGTATTTACAATCAGCAGGGTCTTTTGCCATGTTTTGATTGCCATTGTCACAGAGAGTAGTTCTCCATTCTAGTTTTTGCACACTTCCAGCAATTTGATTGGATCTTGGCCAGCAGACTCCAGGCAGACTCCACGAAACAACTGTATTTCCCTGTCCTTTTATTCTACGCGTTTTATTTGTTATAACATTGTATAACCGTGCACAAGCACAGTAATCAAATACTAGGAGAATGGTATGCTTGCCTTACATCAGTCAGGGCCTTGAGTATAAGGGTCATGGCATCAAGGTACAGATTTGTAAGATTTTGGTTCGGCCCCTTTTGGAATATTGTGTGCACTTCTGTGTGCCCCATTACAGGAAGCATGTGGAGACTTTGGAGAGGATGCAGAAGAGGTTTACCACAATGCTACCTGGATTAGAAGATATTAGCTGTGGGGAAAGGTTGTACAAACCTGGTTTGAGCTGTCTGAGAAGCACCATAGATAGTGTTGAGACATAAAAGTATGTACAATTAGGAGAGGCACAGATTTGGTAGACGGTCAGGGTGAGAGGGCCAAAATTTAAGAGATATTTGATCTTATTTTTTCTACAGAGTGGTGGATGCTAGAATGAACTGCCAGAGTTGGTGGCTTTTAGATAGGCACATGGATACGCATGGAATATAGGGATATAGATCACACACAGGCAGAGATTAGTTTAACCTACCATTATGCTTGGCATGGACATTGTGGGCTGAAGGGCTGTTCCTGTGCTATACTGTGCTAAGATCTAAAGCAGGAAAACAGATGTGAGCCTAAATATACTTGCACAATGTTGTGTGTTATGAAACTCTGCAATAGGCAGTGGGTAGTTAAAGACAGAGTGCTTTTATGGAATTGATAATAATACAACAAAAAATACTGGAACCATCTGCAAAAAGAAACTGAGGCAATGGTTTAGATGAATGTCCTTTCATAATACTCAGTTTCCATGTGTTTTCTCTAGACAGACACTAACTGACTAGTGTTTTCCGGCATTTTTAATCTTTATTTCAAACTTCCAGTATCTGCAGTTTGGGCCATAAGGTAACTCTTTGAAGCAGAAAAGTACTTGGAGCTGGTGGGAATGAACAAGGAATTAGGATAGTTCTGAATGGAATCAGATGCTTGAGAATTGAACGATGGGATGAATCTTAGACTGTTATTGGTGGCTAACCATCCGGTAGGCGGCGCGGCTCTGGCCAGCAGCGGCCTCTGCAGTCTGTCCGCGTTTTTATTATTATTTTCTGTCTGTATTTTAATGTAGTTTTTTGTTATTTTTTGTTGGGGTGTGTGTGTGGGGGGGGGGGGGGAGGGGGGGGGGGGGAAACTTTTTAAATCTCTCCCTGCACTGGAGACCCGACCTTTTTCTCGTCGGGTTTCCGTTGTCGTTGAGGCCGCAATGAGGTGCGGCCTCCAACAGGAAGAAGCCGGGGACTCTGGTGCTACTCACCGTCGCCGTCGCGGGGCTGGCCGAGTCCGGAGCGGTTGGAGCGGTGGAGGAGCGCTGCTGCTGCTGCTGCCGATGCCGCTGCTGAGTCGGAGGCTGCTGCTGCGGGTCTGCGGACAGCGGCGCCGGGAGCCCGCGGATCCCTGGAGAGAGACCGCTTTTCGGGGCTCCTGCAACGGCGAATTCTCCCGCCCGTGTTGCGGGGTCGAAGAGCTCCTGGAGCGGGGCCTGACACCACTGCCCCGCGCGGCTGGAATGGCCGCGGGACTTTGCGAGCGCACACCGGGGGCTCCAACACCAAGACCCGGTGTGCGACCTCGCACCACCCGGCGTGGCTTCAATGGCCGCGGGACAATCGCCATCGCCAGCCGGGGGCTTTGACTTTGACTCTGACATCGGGGGGGGGAGAGTGCAGTGGAGAGATAAGTTTTTTTTTGGCCTTCCATCACAGCTATGTGATGGATGTTTATGTAAAATGTAATTATGTTGTGTCTGGGTCTATTTGTGTGTAATGTATGGCTGCAGAAACGGCATTTCGTTTGGACCTCTAGGGGTCCAAATGACAATTAAATTGACTCTTGACCATGTGTGATGAACTCGGAATCCCCACACAATGAAATGAGAAAACTATAAATTACAATAGAAAATAAGTAATTATTTAGTGCCTCAGTGGACAGAAATATGAGGGATGCATCAGAAACTTGTAACACAACACAATTGCCCTACAAGAGAAAAACATATTTTTAAATGATTACGTGTTTAACCATCTTATTCTAGATTCTGTGTTACCCATACAATTGTGATGCTCAATACTAATGCTGTGTAACCTATAATGCAGTATACCAGTATCTAGTTCTCTATATCTTGAACAAAACAATTAGACAAATAATAAAAAATATTTTAAACAGCACTGTTAAGGATTGTAGTCAGTAGATATGATCTTACCCTGGACATATCCTGTCACCTTTTCTCTCTTGCAAACTTGCACAGTTGAAACAGAAAACATGCTTACATGGAATCTGTGAAGAAATGCACAAAGGAGATAAAAGGGTGAGATTGTGCTTTTATGCTTACCCAATACAAAAATGGCAAATTTTGAGGATAGCTGGCAAGGAAGACATTATTGTTTGACTACTCTCCTGTTCTTAGTATCAACATAAAGGCAGACGTGATCCACATTGTGATACGGTGTTAGGCAGCCTGATGTTTCTCAATCCTGTACCTCACGATTCTCATGGATTCTGAAAAAATCTCCTAACATTGAATATACAACGTGAATATAAAAGCTCAACATCAGACATCTGGAGTTGTTTTTCAGCAGGAACTTGATCAGTTGGTTAATGGTGTCTCATGCAGGTAAGTGCGAGGTGTTGCATTTTGCAAAGTCAAACCAGGGCAGGACCTACACAGTGAATGACAGGGGCTGTGTAGTCCTACCATGGTTTGACTTCTATTAGAGAGAATTCTTCCGTCATCAGCTGTGTAGGTTTTCCTTGGCCTGCCAGTCCTTTTGCAATTAGTAAGCTCACCAGTGCTCTCTTTCTTCTTAATGATGTTCCAAACAATTGATTTTGGTAAGCCCAAGGTTTGGCTGATGTCTCTAACCATTTTATTCTTGTTTCTCAGTCTCATAATGGCTTCTTTGACTTTCATTGGCATAACTTTGGTCCTCATGTTGATAAACAGCGATAGAAGTTTCCAAAGGTGATGGAAAGACTAGGTGGTAAGAGCTCTCTTATATCTGCATTAAGGACGCATTTAAGCACACATGAGCAATTACAAACACCTGTGTCCACTATCCAGGCCTTCTTCAGGATCATAATTTATTAGCCAAGGATGTTTTACAACATGCGAGGAATTTGGTTTGCCATTTTCAAGATGTTAGTGGATGGAGGAAAGGGATGCTATTGGTGTGGCTGGGGAGAGTGTGGAGGGTCACCGATAACACTCAGACTGTCCCGAGGTTGGTTGCCGGAGACACCCTGGGGCACAGAGGCTGCACAGTGGCCGGGTGAGGCGAGGGAGAGCGTGGGTTGATGTGATTGGATCATTGCGTTGTTGGGAGTGGGCTGATGGGACGTCACCCAGCAACCCAGGGCTCGATTAGATTGAGCTCCGCTCCAAGTGACCAATCGCGCAGATCACACTGGCCTGCAGCAGCTCAGAGAGAGAGCAGTTGTGGAAGTAATCGACAACATCGCCTGAGCAGGCTGACATTGCAACCCAGTGCCAACACTAGTCTGAAGAAGGGTTTCGGCCCGAAACGTTGCCTATTTCCTTCGCTCCACAGATGCTGCTGCACCCGCTGAGTTTCTCCAGCTTTTTTTTGTGTAACCTTCGATTCTCCAGCATCTGCAGTTCCCTCTCCAACACTAGGACCAATGGTCTTAATGCCAAGTTAGGACATTGTCATTTTAAACAATGTTTAACTTGAAGGGTACAAGATGGCACCAGAAATGAGGTAGCTATTTGTGTACTGCCTCGATCTAGTCTACTGTTCTTACACTCTTGTGCTTGTGTATGATTGAACTGTATAGAAAACAATAAATTTCACTGTACCTACGGTACACAGCACAATAAAGTACCCTTGACTCCATTCTGCGAATAGTTTACAAGCTGCTGGAAGAACTCAGTGGGCCTGGCAGCATCCATGGAAGCAAAGGAACAATCAACGTTTTTGGTCAACACCAGATGCAAGATTCTTAATCTGAAACTTTGACCATTGCTTTTCCCCTACAGATGCCACAGTTCCTCCAGAAGCTTGTATTTTTTGTTCCATACTACAGTGACTGTCTCTTGTATCTATGATCCCATTAATTATTTTAAACATCAAGAGTATAGGAAACAGCAAGAGTATCATTACACCCACGAGAAAAATCTACCAGATTCACGAATGAGGAAATTAAAATGTGAATTCACCATCCGTCCATATATCTTGATTGGCAATCCACATTTATCACAAAAATGCACAGGGGTGTCATCTTTTTCTCCCAACAAATTTATCTGTAAAACACAATTGAATAGATTACTCTAAATATTTTCTCACAACAAATGTATGTGTAAAACAGAGGAGAGCGACGTCGACTCGCGGGAATTGTTCTGGTACTCGGAGCGGGTGGGCGGCCCAGACTTTTAATAATGGTGCCCATAATGTCGGTGCCCGCATGTATAATATATGCAAAGTGAATGTCACTCTGCATATGTGACAAATAAAGCACCATGGACTATTGAATAAATTACTCCCATAGCTAAATAAATATTTATTTACATAAATTCTCAAAAATAATTACCTTAAAATCCCAGAAAAACTGTAGAGAAAATCGACGCTGACTCCCAAACAGTTCTCCGCCTTTACATTCATAGATCTCATCGTCATTATATTCAAATCCTTCTGGAACACAACAGAAACAATAAAAGGTTTAGAACAAAATCTGTCTTCCCATCATTAAAAAGTATAAATACAGGAGAAGCCACAATGTTACTGAATGAAAGGAAAGCACACAGTTTGTCTCTAGTCTCAGTTGCAGAGCTGTGACAGGGTGGGTGTGTTGGTCAGGAGCCATTCGAATCACAAAACGTGATTACAGTAAAACACAAAAGGAGGGTCACAACCCAAAACATAGACTGCACAAATGCTGCCTGGATAGAAGGAATGGGGGACATTTCGGGACTCGACCCGAAACATCACCCACCCCTTCTCCCGAGATATGCTGCCTGTCCCGTTGAGTTACACCAGCATTTGGTGTCTATCTTCGGTGTTTTGCAGCATCTACAGTTCCTTCTACACAGATGCTGCCTGACCAGCTTTCTTTGCTTTTCATTAACAATCAGATACACTAGTTTAAATGATACAGGAGGGAAGAAACATGAATACAGTTAATTCATCAAAGTTTGAACTGAAGATATCTGTTTTAAAAATCTATCTTACTCACTGTTACGCTGCAGAGGAGAAATTATACTGTTGTTACCCAGTACAAACTATATATGACCATGTAGATAAAACTACTGAAATCCCCCAACAAGCAACACAGTTCCAACAAACCAGTGCTAAAATAATAATAGATGGAACATAGGCACTGGACACGCAAAGGTAAATCTCACCCAGTCAAATGTCAAAATCCCACATGCCAATTAATTAGTATTCTTCCCAACTGAATCTAATCTAGAAGCAGCACCAAAAGCTTGCTCGATGAAGGGCTGCATCATAAATCAGTAGTATAGAAACATAAAAAATAGGTGCAGGAGGAGGCCATTCGGCCCTTCGAGCCAGCACCGCCATTCATTGTGGTCATGGCTGATCGTCCCCTATCAATAACCCGTGCCTGCCTTCTCCCCATATCTCTTGACTACACTAGCCCCTAGAGCTCTACCTAACTCTCTCTTAAATCCATCTAGTGACTTGGCCTCCACTGCCCTCTGTGGCAGGGAATTCCATAAATTCACAACTCTCTGGGTGAAAAAGTTGTTTTCAACCTCAGTCTTAAATGACCTCTCCTTTATTCTAAGACTGTGGCCCCTGGTTCTGGACTCGCCCAACATTGGGAACATTTTTCCTGCATCTAGCTTGTCCAGTCCTTTTATAATTTTATATGTTTCTATAAGAACCCCCTCATCCTTCTAAACCCCAGTGAATACAAGCCTAGTATTTTCAATACAAGCCTAGTCTTTCATACATGCCTAGTATTTTCTGCTAGTTCAGCTGACCTTGCTAAACTCTAAGCTTAAGGATAAGGGGGAAATCTTTTAAAACCGAGATGAGGAGAACTTTTTTCACACAGAAGGGTGTAGTGGTCAGAATGGACCTGTGGGAATTGCCGGGAGAATTATTAATAGGTAAGAACTATTTGGAGTGGCCCTCACCAATTCATCACTTAAAGTGCCTATAGACACAGGAATGGGTGATGTTGCGGGTCGAGACTTTTCTTCAGACTTGAAGACTGAAGGGTCTCGACCCAAAACGTCACCCATTCTTTCTCTCCAGGGATGCTGCTTGTCCTGCTGAGTTACTCCAGCATTTTCTCTATCTTCAGTTTAAACCAGCATCTGCAGATCCTTCCTACACTTAAGTGCTTATGCTAATCATAATATTAACAGCAAGATATCCACAGTACAGTCCTTGTAAAAATGTAAATAATCTTCACAATGAGGGTTCTATCATGCCATCATAATGTATGGAAGTGATTCATAACACACCAAGGCATCAAAACTGTGTGCCGTCGGCTGATTTGAATTCCACCATAATCTGCAAGCAGATAGAGTTGGGCAGCTCAGACTGGTCGTCACATCCACTATCTAATTTTACTAATCCTATTTGTACATATTAGGCCCATATCCTCCTATGTATCAGAAGAAACTGCAGATACTAGTTTATACCATAGACCGACACAGATTGCTGGATCAGACAGCATCTCTGGAGAAAATACCCATCTTCAGACTGAAGGGTCTCGTCCCGAAACGTCACCTATTTTTTTTCTCCAGAGATATTTCCAGAGCAGACACCGAATAGTAAACTAAATGATGGAAAACCTGCATAAGCGAGTACAATTAACGATTGGATCGTTCAGTACATATCAAGCAATGCTAGTTTCTGCTTGGGCCACAACCATCCTTGTCGAAACATTCAACTGTACTAAAACATCTGCAGTTTTCAATAATAACTGCACAATGAATAAACAATTCCGTCACCTTCATCTGTGGGGATCGACTTTGAAGAATTCCTGCTCATGTTTCTCTGACTTCGAGTCGAGACTCGATTTCGGTTTGACTGCTTGGAAATTAACTTAATGGGGATTCGCCTCCGAACATCAACACCACCAAGGCATCCTGAACCTTCAGTGCCTTGCAGATCTTTATCTTTTGAAACAGAAAGACACATTGTCAATAAACATATTCAGCCTGGGGTTAGTTGCAAAGAGAAACAGAAACAAAATGAAAGAAAGTCTGGATGGAATGAAATGACTTGGGCAAGGGGCAGAGTCTAATGGGGCAAGCACAGGCTAGGGCATGGGAGGCGAGGGTCAACCAGGAGTATGGGGGGATGGGCTGACTGGAGGGAATGGGGGGCGGGGGGGTGATCGGGGAGGCATGGAGTGGGGTGGGCTGACCGAGGGGGCTGGGAGGGGGAAGATGGCTGACGAGGGGGTGTGGGCTGACCGGGGAGGAGGCATGGGTGATGGGGAGGGTGAATTATGCTGACCGAGCGGATATGGGGGTACGGGGATAGAGAGTGGGGTGCGGAGAGACAGCGGGCCGGGGGCGGTGCGGAGCGAGGCCGCGGGCCCCGGCGGCGGAGTGACATCCGGACAGGGGGAGCGAGGCGAGGCCGCGGGAAGAGCCGAGAGCTGGGGCGGAAAGGAGCGGCGGTCCCGGGGACAGCACCGGGCCTGGGGAGAGAGGCCGCGGCCACAGCCGGGGTGGCCCGGGAGGGAACAGCGGCGGCGGTGCAGGGCCCGGGCGGGGAGAGCGAGGCCGCGGCTCACCCTCATCCTCCATGTTGGACGTTGCATTGTGGGAAGGAGAGGGCGGGCTCGTCACCCGGGCAACCGAGAGGTGAGGATGAGGATGAGGGAGAGAGGAGAGAGGGATGAGCAAAGATACTAGAGGAGCTCTCTGGTGTCTTTGGGGATGAGGATGAGGGAGGGGAGGATGAGGGAGGGGTGGCTGAGAGAGTAAAATGAGCATGAGGGAGAGATGAGGGGGGGGGGTGAGGGAGGGTAGGATGAGGATGAGGGAGAGATGAGGATGAGGGAGGAGAGGATGAGGGAGGGATGGCTGAGGGAGGGAAGAATGAGCATGAGGGGAGAGATGAGGGTGAGGGAGGATGAGGATGAAGGGGGGATGAGGATGAGGGGAGGCTGAAGGAGGGATGAGGGAGGGGTGGATGATGGAGGGATGACGGAGGGGAGGACGAGGATGAGGATGAAGGGGAAATGAGGATGAGGGGAGGCCGAAGGAGGGATGAGGGAGGGGTGGCTGAGGGTGGAGAAGATGGGAAAAGGGGGGAATCTGATTTGAGTTTTTTGAAGACGTATCCAAAAAGGTCAATGAGGGCAGAGCATGGTAGGCTGCTCTGGAAAGTTGATAGAAAATTGGCTTCATGGAAAGAAGCAGAGGGTGATTGTGGAAGGCTGCTTCTTGGCCAGTGACTGGTCGTGTGCTTCAGGGTTCGATGCTGGTCCCGATACTGTTTGTCATCTGCAGTATATCCATGATTTGGATGAGAACATACATGGCAAGATTAGCAAGTTTGCACATGATACAAAAGTGGGTTTTGCAGATAGTAAAGATGGTTGTGAAAAATTGTAGCAGGATCTTGATCGATTGGCCAGGTGGGCTAAGGTATGGTTGATGGAATTTAATACAGAGAAATGTGAGGTGTTGCATTTCGCGGAGTCTAACATGGGCAGAAATAGTAGAGCTTTGGGGACTGTTGTAGAGCAGGGGGATGTCGGAGTGCAGGTGCATGGTTACTTGAAGGTGGATAGGGTTGTCAAAAATACTTTTAGCATGTTGGACTTCATCAGTCAGAGTACTAAGTATAGTTGAGAGGTCATGTTACAGTTATATAAGATATTAGAGTATTGTGACATATTTAGATTATTGTGTTCAGTACTGGACACCATGTTGCAGGAAAGTTGTTGTCAAGCTGGAAATGGTACAGAGAAGATTAATGAGGATGTTGCCAGGACGAGAGGGTCTGAGCTATAGTGAGAGGTCGAGCAGGCTGGGACTATTCCTTGGAGCGCAAGAGGATGAGGGTGATCTTATAGAGGTGTATAAAGTCATAAGGGGAATAGATCAGGTAGATCAGGACGATGCGGTCTCCCAGGTCTTGCACACCGCTCTCTCCCATCTGGACAGCCAGAAGGGGGGCTACGTGAGGATGCTGTTCATAGACTACAGTTCAGCCTTCAACACGATAGTCCCCACCAGACTGGCCGGGAAGCTACGGGAATTGGGGCTCAACACCTCCCTGTGTGCCTGGGTCCTGGACTTTCTCACCGCCAGGCCCCAGGTAGTCAAGATGGGAGGGAATACATCGAAGTCCCTCACCCTGAGCACAGGATCGCCCCAGGGTTGCGTCCTCAGCCCCCTATTGTACTCCCTGTACACACATGACTGTGTGGCTAGGTTCAGCTCCAATTCAATAATTAAGTTTGCTGATGACACTGTGGTGGTGGGCCTGATCTCAGACAATGATGAGAAGGCCTACCGGGAGGAGGTGGCTGATCTAGCACTCTGGTGCCAGGAGAACAGCCTCCTCTTGAACATCAAAAAAACGAAGGAGCTGATCATGGACTTTAGGAGGGCACATCATCCGAGGACGTACACTCCATTGAGTATAAATGGGGATCCTGTGGATAGGGTGAACTGTTTTAAATATCTGGGAGTCCACATCTCTGAGGATATGACATGGTCATCACACGCCTCAGCACTGGTGAGTAAGGCAAGGCAGCGCCTTTACCACCTCAGGCAATTGAGGAAATTCAGAGTGTCTCCGAGGATCCTCCAGTGCTTCTACGCAGCGGCAGTGGAAAGCATCTTGTCCGGGAACATTACCATCTGGTTTGGGAATTGCTCTGCCAAGGACAAGAAAGCTCTGCAGAGAGTAGTGCGTTCGGCCGAATGCACTATGGGAACTTCACTCACCCCACTGCAGGAACTATACAACAGGAGGTGCAACTCCAGAGCAAACAAAATCATGAGAGACCTCTTCCACCCCTGCAACAGACTGTTCCAGCTGCTACGGTCAGGCAAACGCCTCCGTTGCCATGCAGTGAGAACGGAGAGGTTGAGAAGGAGTTTCTTCCCAGAGGCAATTCGGACTGTAAACGCCTTTCTCACCAGGGACTAACTCTACAGAACGTTTTTCCTTCTATTATTTATTATGTAAAAGAATATGTGTGTTATGATTGTGTTTATAATTTGTTTGGTTGTTTTGTTATTTGCACAAAAGTCCGCGAGCATTGCCACTTTCATTTCACTGCACATCTCGTATGTGTATGTGACAAATAAACTTGACTTGACTTGACTTGACTTGACTTGCATAGAGTCTCTTGTCCATAGTAGGTGAATCAAGGACCAGAGGACATAGGTTTAAGATGAAGGCAAAAAGATTTAATAGGAATCTGAGCGGTAACATTTTCGCACAAAGGGTGGTGGGGGTATGTAACAAACTGCAAGAGAAGGTAGTTAAGGCAGGGACTATCCCAACATTTAAGAAGCAGTTAGACAGGTACATGGATAGGACAGGCAAACACGGGAAGGTAGGACTCATGTAGCTGGGACATGTTGGCCGTTGTCGGTAAGTTTGGCCGAAGGGCATGTTTCCACTCTGCATCACTCTATGACTCTGTGGGAGTAAGAGGTGGGGAGGTGACATGGAGGGGAGGGTTCAGAGGAGAGGAAGGGAGAGGGGGGGGGGGGACGGATAGAGGGGGAGCAGAAGGTGAATTGGGAGAGGGGTGGGGGTGTAGGTAGGGGAGGGGGGTAGGGTGGGGTGGAGAAGGGTGAAGGAAGGCAACAGGGGTGAGGGAAGAGGAGGGGGGGTGAGGGATAATGTAGGTGAAGGGAGGAGTGTGGGGGTAGGGGCGGAGAGGAGGGGGTGTGCAGAAGAGAGGAAGTGGGTGAGAGGGTTTATTTGTGGGGGGGGGTGAGTGGAGAAGGGTGGGGAGGCAAAGGTAGTGGGTGCGTGGATGGGGGTGTTGATGGGGAAGGATGATGGGAGGGTGGAAGAGAAGGGGAAGGGTAAAGTGATGGAGGGAGGTCGGGAGAGATTGGTGAAGGGAGGGAGTGGTTTAGATGTGACGGCATGAATGAGGTCACATGCAAAGTGGAACAACAACACATATTCCTACCTCCCACTCCCCCAACCCACCGGGTCCTCTTCCACCTGTACCTCTTCCTCAGGTCATATTTCACTTCTCTCCTTCCCTCACAGTCTTTTGTGTTTTTATTTCTGGCCATGAGTCCTAGAAACAAACAGCATGGAAACAGGCCTTTTTGGCCCAACTTGCCCACACCTACCAACATGTCCCGTCGATACTAGTCCCACCTGTCTGTGTTGGCTCAAAACCTTCTAAACCTATTCTATCCATGTATCTGTTGAAATGTTTCTTAAATGTTGTGATTGTATCTGCCTCAACTACCTCCTCCGACAGCTTGTCCATATACCAACCACCCTTTATGTAAAATAGTTGCCCCTCGGGTTCCTATTAAATCTTTCCCCCTCACCTTAAACCTATGTCCTCTGGCTCTTGATTCCCCTACTCGAGGGGAAAGACGTGCATTTACCCTATCCCCCTCATTATATTATCCACCTCCATAAGATCACCCCTCTTCTGCGCTTCAAAGAATAAAGTCCGAGCCTGCTCAACCTTTGCCTATAGCTCAGGCCCTCGAATCCTGGCACCATCCTCGTAAATCTTCTCTGGACCCTTTCCTGCTTAGCAATATCTTTCCTATAACATGGTGACCAAAACGGAACACACTATGTCTTGTACAACTGTAACATGACCTCCCACGTTGTATTCTTCTAACTGATGAACCCCAATGTAATAAAAGCCTTCTTCACTACCCTATCTATGCCACTTCCAAGCAACTATGAACCTGTACTTCTGCTATTCTGTACCCTGCCATTCACTGTGTAGGTCCTACCCTGGTACGACTTCCCAAAATACACCTCGCACATCTCTGTGTTAAATTCCATCAAACATTCATCAGCCCACTTGCCCACAAGATCAAGTCAAGATCCTGCCGTGGTTTACGGCTGGCCGGGATACACCTGGCGCCTGGTTCTTAGCATCCTTTCCAACTTGACAACAGCTTTCCTATAACATGATGACTGAAACTGAACACAATACTCTAAATGTGGCCTCACCAATGTTTTATATAACTGTAACATGACCTCTCACATCTCAACTTCCATGCTCAGCACTCTGACTGATGAAGGCCAATGTTACTGAAAGCCTTCTTAACCACCTCATCTACCTGTGACGCCACCTTCAAGGAACCATGTACCTGCACTCCAAGAGCCCTCTGCTGCACAACACTTCCCAGAGCCCTACCATTCACTGAGTAGGTCCTGCCCATATTAGACTTACCAAAATGCAACTCCTCACATTACTCTATTAAATTCCATTAACCATTCCTCAGCCCAAATGCCCAACTGAGCAAGATCCTGCTGCAAGTTTTGACAACAATCCTCACTATCTGCAATACCTTTGCATCCAAATTATGGATATAGATCAGAGGTCGGCAACCTTGTTCTGAATAGGGGCCGGGACGCATGTCTGTGAGCGGATGGCAGGCCACATCTATCACGTGTACACATGGATCCCACCCCCATCCCGCCCCGGATGGCAGGCATCAAATCATGTGTTCACAGAAGGTTGACAAAAATGCTGGAGAAACTCAGCGGGTCATGCAATCCTTGCATGTCTCACTCGCTGAGTATCTCCAGCATTTTGTGTCTACCTTCCATTTTTCCAGCATCTGCAGTTCTTTCTTAAACGTGTTCACATATAGACGATAGAACAGCATAGGAACAATGGTTCAGCCCACATTGTTTGTGCTGAACATAATGGTAGGTTGAACTGATCTCACCTGTCTGTACCTAATCCATATCCCTTTATTCATTGCACTTCCATTTGTGCATCTAATAGCCTCTTTAACATCACTATTGTATCTGGTGTCAACCACTACCCCTGGCAGTGTTCCAGGCCTCCACATACTCTGTGTAAAAAAACTTGCCATGCAGTGCCCTCTAGTGTTGGATCATGATCACAACTCCATAAGTTTTAATATTGTTTTGAACAGGGACATGCCTGCGGGAAGAGTCAAGTGTTTTAATTATAATTGTAATTAATTTATTAGCCTAGTATGTAAACATACAAGGAATTTGATTTGCCAACAGTCATACAAAAAAGCAACAAGATACATAACCCCGTAAAAATTAAACAAGACTTAAACACCCATCACAAAGGCGTTTGAGAATCCCCAGGGCACACAGCATAAGCAGAGACCCACAGCCATCAGTTCAATGTCCAGGCCACACACACACTCCTTCACTGTGATGTGACCAGAGTTGTACCGACCGCTGTCACTGTCTCTGCAGTCGCTGTCCCGCCCGAACAGTCAGAAAGCCGCCCGCACTCGCACTAGACTCCTGGATGTCCTCATGGAGCCATGTCCCCGCAAACACCGAGATCACTGCACTCACTGTAGCAATGTTACAAAATTTTGAGATTTTAAAAATCAAGTCTGCAATTTATCCCATCAGATAAAGCATAACAATAAGTTTAATTTGACACCAAATTCACTTTCATATCTCAAGTATTATAAAAGTTATGGCCATTTTCATACTCGGAAATTAGCATCTTGTTCCCTATTGATTTTCAATGGACATTACAAAAAAGCTGTGATCTTGGATAGTCAAAAGCCCATTTCTTAAGGAAAGATTAACATTTTTAAATAGCCTAAGTGTCCAAAGATTATTCACAAATAATTCACAATATAACATGATTTTTATATCTAATTTACATTAATTTATAGGCCAAATGGAAGGAATTTAGTGTTGCTGTAAATAAATGCCCATTTAAATCGGCTTTCTAGTGGGTTTCTGTGAACGCGCTGGTTTAGAACGTTGACATCGCGCTGGATTAGTGCCCTCAAATGCCGAGAAAAATACTGCGGGATATAAAAAGCCCAAAATGAACTACTCGCTATAGATAACTTGATATATAGGGTTATATATATGCCCCATTTAATGTAAAAATAAGGTACATACCTTTAATTGTTTGCTTTATAAAACCCTGGGGCTGCGAGAGGTTGCGGAATGAGACAGTAATTTTAAAATTATTATAACTATATTATCGAGGCCTATAAAACTAATAATACCTTTTGCGACCCGGTCTTGCAGCGATTTTTCGTTAATGATTTACTAGGCTGAACATCTGCGATTAGTACAGCCTAGTAAAAATCGCGTTTTAAACCCGCCCCCTCCAAACAGCGCCAAAATCGCGGACCTGGCTGTGGGCAGATTCCCAATGACGATTCAGGTAGGTTTTGTAACATACCTACTCACTGCACTCCCACTGAATCACCACTGCAGGCAGCACTGATTTTTTTTGTTGTTTTTCGGCAACCTCACATTCCTTACTGTGATGGAAGGCAAAAAACATACCTTCTTTCCTCCTTTTCTCCCTGGTCTGCATCCCAGGGTCCTCAGGGAGGTGGCTCTAGAAATAGTGGACGCATTGGTAATAATTTTCCAATGTTCAATAGATTCATGATCAGTTCCTGTGGATTGTGTAATGTTATCCCACTTTTCAAGAAAGGAGCGAGAGAGAAAACGGGGAATTACAGACCGGTTAGCCTGACTTCGGTGGTGGGAAAGATGCTGGAGTCAATTATTAAAGAGGTAATAATGGGACATTTGGATAGCATTTGGAATGATTTAGAAGATGGAATTAGGAGCAACACTAGCAAGTTTGCGGTTGACACAAAACTGGGTGGCAGTGTGAACTGTGAAGAGGATGTTAGGAGGTTGCAGGTGACCTGGCCAGGTTGAGTGAGTGGGCAGATGCGTGGCAGATGCAGTATAATATAGATAAATGTGAGGTTATCCACTTTGGCGGCAAAAACAAGGAGGCAGATTATTATCTCAATGGGGTTAAGTTAGGTAAGGGGGAGGTGCAGCGAGACCTGGGTGGCCTTGTACACCGGTCACTGAAAGTTGGCTTACAGGTACAGCAGGCAGTGAAGAAAGCTAATGGAATGTTGGCCTTCATAACAAGAGGATTTCAGTATAGGAGTAAAGAGGTTCTTCTGCAGTTGTATAGGGCTCTGGTGAGACCACATCTGGAGTATTGTGTACAGTTTTGGTCTCCTAATTTGAGGAAGGACATCCTTGTGATTGAGGCAGTGCAGCGTAGGTTCACGAGATTGATCCCTGGGATGGCGGGATTGTCATATGGGGAAAGATTGAAAAGACTAGGCTTGTATTCACTGGAGTTTAGAAGGATGAGGGGGATCTTATAGAAACATATAAAATTATAAAAGGACTGGACAAGCTAGATGCAGGAAAAATGTTCCCAATGTTGGGCGAGTCCAGAACCAGGGGCCACAGTCTTAGAATAAAGGGGAGGTCATTTAAGACTGAGGTGAGAAAAAACGTTTTCACCCAGAGAGTTCTGAATTTATGGAATTCCCTGCCACAGAGGGCAGTGGACGGCAAATCACTGGATGGATTTAAGAGAGAGTTAGATAGAGCTCTATGGGCTAGTGGAGTCAAGGGATATGGGGAGAAGGCAGACACGGGTTATTGATTGGGGACGATCAGCCATGATCGCAATGAATGGCGCTGCTGGCTCGAAGGGCCGAATGGCCTACTCCTGCACCTATTTTCTATGTTTCTATGCTTCCGCAATTGTTTTTTTTTTTTGTTTTTTTTTTTTAATTTTATTTTTATTAGAAGTACGGTAAATTACAATATTACACAACACATATATGTTAATACAGTTTTTGTACCGCTTCATTTTTTTTGAGCTTTAAGAAAAAGATAGAAGTAAGGCAAGTAAAGAAAGTGCGCAAGAGTCGTGAAGTGCAAGAGTGTTGGGAAAAGAAAGCCCTTAGAAAAGAAGTTAGAGAAGGAAGTAAGGTGAGAAAATAGACCCTAGAAAAGAAAGAAAAAGAAAATAGGAACAATCGCTCTATTATAACATTAAACTCCGCAGAAAAGGGACTACCAACCAAGTCTGTTTTTGTTGTTTTACCTCCCGTCACCAGGTCCTGATACCATTTATTTATTTATTTATTTATTTGATTTACTATTGCACCTCATACTTGTAATAGGTCCAGAAACATAGACCAAGTCTTTTGGAATTGGTCTGCTTTACCTGCTAAGAGGAATCTCATCTCTTCCAGGTGTAATGTTTCAAACATATTTGATATCCACATTTTTATTGTTGGTGTTGGTGCATTTTTCCAGAATTTAAGTATAAGCTTTTTTCCCATTATTAGCCCGTAATTAAATAAATTCTTCTGAAACACGTTTAGTTCAGGGTTACCTTCCGATATTCCAAAGATAATCCATTCTGGTTTTGGTACCAGTTTTATTTTGACTAATTTTGAAAAAATATCAAATATTTCATACCAGATTCCGCAATTGTGGCGCTCCAAGCTCCTGCAGGTTGGAGCTGCCGCAGTCGATCCCTAACAAAGAGACCACCAGTTCCACGATGTTAAAGCCGCAGTGCAGACGGAGATACGATGATTTATTAAAAAATAAATAAAACAGTATAAAGTGCTAATAGGTCTGTGCCGGGTCGATGTGTGACGTGACCATTCGAGGGAGACAGTTCATGGAGGGGGGGGGGGGGGGGAGGGCCATTCAGCAGCGCCGGTTCAGAGCAGCTATAGCTCTGGGGATGAAGCTGTTCCTAAGTCTGGAGGTGCGGGCGTAGTGGGCCTTGTAATGTCTGCCGGAAGGTAGAAGTTCGAACAGACTATTGCAAGGGTGTGAGGAGTCTTTGTGAATGCTGACGGCCTTCCTGGGGCACCGTGTATAGTAGATGCCCTCCAAGGCTGGTAGCTGTGTCCCAATTATCCTCTGCGCTCTGTGGACAACACGCTGCAGAGCTCTCCTCTCTGCCTCTGTGCAGCTGAGATACCACACAGAGATGCCATATGTCAGTATGCTCTCTGTGGTGCAGCAGTTGAAGGTTGTCAGTAGCTGTTGGGGCAGACAGACTTTTTCAGTATTCTCAGGAAGAACAGTCGTTGCTGTGCCTTCTTGACCAACGCAGCGGTGTTGGTGGACCATGTGAGGTCCTCTAAAATGTGTGTGGCCAAAAACTTAAGCTGGCCACCCTCTCCACACTGTCCCCATTGATAGAGATTGGAGCATATTCTCCATTATGTGTCCTTCTGAAATTGAATTTGGTGTCCTGCATTCTGCTTGAAATGCTGTGAAAATGAATTTGGTGGCCTGCACTCTGCTTGAAATGCCATGAAATTGAGTTTGTTGGCCGGCACTCTGCTTGAAATGCTGTGAAATTGAATTTGGCGGCTTGCATTCTGCTTGAAATGCCGTGAAATTGAATTTGGTGGCCTGCACTCTGCTTGAAATGGAATTTCAAGGAATAGCTGTGAATGACTGATCTGCCAGCCCATCAGCCCTGAGTGACTGAGCTGCCAGTCCACTAGCCCCGCGTGACTGAGCTGCCAGCCCACCAGCCCTGAGTGACTGAGCTGCCAGCCCACCAGACCTGAGTGACTGAGCTGCCAGCTCACCAGCCCTGAGTGACTGAGCTGCCAACCCACCAGCCCTGAGTGACTGAGCTGCCAGCCCACCAGACCTGAGTGACTGAGCTGCCAGCTCACCAGCCCTGAGTGACTGAGCCGGGGGGGGGGGGGGGCAAAGGCGGGGGGGAGGCGGGGGCGGGGGCTGGGGGGGCAGAGGCGGGGCAGAGGCGGGGGGGGGGCAGAGGCGGGGCGGGGGCGGGGGGGAAGAGGCGGGGCGGGGGAGGCGGGGGCGGGGGCGGGGGGGGGCAGAGGCGGGGGGGGGCAGAGGCGGGGCGGGGGAGGCAGAGGCGGGGCGGGGGGGGGGGGGGGGGGGGGGGGGGGGGGGGGGGGGGGGGGGGGGGGGGGGGGGGGGGGGGGGGGGGGGGGGGGGCGGGGGCGGGGGGGGGGGGGCGGGGGGGGGGGGGGGGGGGGGGGGGGGGGGAGGGGGGGGGGGGCGGGGGGGGGGGGGGGGGGGGGCAGAGGCAGCGGTGGCTGGGACAGCGGCAGCGGCGACCAGAACTCGGAGCTGGGGCGGCGGCAGTGGCGGCCTGGCCCACGCTGTTTTTATACTCACAGCTCCAGGTAACCCCTCCTCGCTCCAACGGCTCCCCGGGCCTCTTAATTTTATTTAAAAAATGTATTCAATAATTTTTTTGCGCCCCTAAAAATTTAGCGCCCGGGGTAACCGCCCCACTGCCCCCCCCCTCCCCCACGCTACGCCACTGTACCTGTCACATGCCTCCTCCTCACTCTTGACCAGAGAATCAATTTCCCTCGCCATCCAGGCTTCCTTATGCCTTGCCATTCACTCTAACAGGGACATGCATGTCCTGAATTATTATCGTGTCTGCATACTTTTAAAAACATCCCACTTAACAATTTAGCATTTTTACTCATGGGCCTGCTTTTTCCCTATCTATAACCATCTGAAACCTCATACTACAGCGGTCGCTGTTTCCAAAAGGCTCATCCATGAACACTTCATCATTGTGCCCCATCAAATTTCCCAAGGCTAAATCATGCGTTGCCCTCTCCTGTGTAGGACCCTCATTATATTACCTGAACACATTTAACAAATTTCACCCTGTTCACACTATGACATTCTCAATCAAACTTGTGAAAATTAACATCCTCTACTACGACACCCTTATTAGCCCTGCAGCTGCCTGGAACAATTGCTCTTCTAATTTGGGGGTCTGTAGTACACCCCCAGCAAGGTGATCATCGCTTTCTTGCTCCTCAGCTCCATCCATATAGCCTCACGAGATCAACCGTCCGTAATGTCACCACTGACTACTGCCGTGACATCCTCTTTAACCAAAAACGCACCCCCTTTCTCTTTTACCCTCACACCTGTGTCTCTTGAAGCTCCTGTACCCTTGAACATTGAGCTGCCAGTCCTGCCCCTCCCTTAACCAGGTTTCAGTCATGGCTACAATATCCCAGGCGCTCGTACCTATCCATACCCGTCAGGCCCTTTGCATTAAAATACATGCAGTTTAAACTAACTTCCTTCCACTCTCCCTGCCTTTCTCCTGTCTATTCGGTTCTCCATACTTTCTCTCATCATCCTCCACACCAACCTCTGACCTCTCTAAGGCCAACGAACCAGCCTACCAGGATGTTGGCCCCCCTCCAGTTAAGGAGCAACCCATTCCTCTTATAGAGGTCACCCCTGCCCCAGAAGAGATCCCAATGATCCAGAAATCGAAATCCCTGCCTCCTACACCGAATCCTCAGCCACACATTCATCTCCCCTATCTTTCTGCTCCTACCCTCTCTAACACGTGCCACTGAAGCAATCCTGAGAACTATCCTGGAGGTCCTGTTTTTCAGCATTTAACCGAATTCCCTTTATTCATGTTGCAGAACCTCCTTCCTCTTCCAACCTATATCGTTTGCGCCAACATGCACCACACCTTCCAGCTACCATCCTGGAGTCTCACCTGTCTGCACCACTAACTATAGAGTCGCCCACTGTTATGGCTCTGCCAGACGTCATCCTTCTCTGCTGAGCCTCAGCGCTAGGGTTGGTGTCTGCGGTGGAGCTATTGCCTTACAGAGCCAGAGACCCAGGTTCGATCCTGACTATGGGTGCTTGTCTGTACAGAGTGTACGTTCTTCCCATGACCTGCGTGGGTTTTCTCAAAGATCTTTGGTTTCCTCCCACACTCCAAAGACATACAGGTTTGAAGGTTAATTGGGTTAGTATGTGGGAGTAGGGTAACATTAATGTGTGCAGGGAGCACTGGTCGGTGTGGACTTGGTGAGCCCAAGGGTCTGTTTCCGTGCTGTATATCTAAACTAAACTAAACCAAACTATACTAAACCTTTCGTGTGACGAACTTGCTCTAAGGTCCTGTCCAGGAAGCTCTTGTTTCCCCAAATGGTCCTGAGGTCATCCAAGCTGCTGCTCCAGTTCCCTAACATGGTCCTTCACAAGCCCAGACACAGAATACCCTACACTCTCTATCTCTCACACACTCCATCCATCTCATTGACACACTCCATCTATCTCTGCCGTTGCACATCAGACAGGCCCCCTTACTGTCCATCTTTAAATCCAGTGTTAAAACGCATTTGTACTCCCTGGCTTTTGACCATGCCTGAGGCTTTGCTTCTGTTTTTGGTGTTTTTGATGTTTCTTTATTTTACGTCTTTTCCTACTATTTCTTTTGATTGTTATTTTTGGTGTGTATTAACTTTTTTGTCAATGATTAATGATGTACATCACTTTGTTGCAGCTATGTTTTTAAAGTGCTCTATAAATAAAAATATTATTATTATTATTATCTCTCTATATGACACACTCATTCTATCAATGAAACTTCATCTCTCCCCCTCTCTGCCACACTCCCTCTCTCTCACAGAAACACTCCATCTCTCTCTAATTCCCCTAATTCCCCATTTACTGGTGCCCTCCCCTAATTCCCCATTTACAGGTGCCCTCCCCTAATTCCCAATTTACTGGTGCCCTCCCCTAATTCCCAATTTACTGGTGCCCTCCCCTAATTCCCCATTTACTCTCACTGACACATTCCTCTTTCTCTCACTAACACACTGATACACTTTCCATCTCCATCTTCAGGACCTGGACAATTTCTACAGGCGTAATGGGTGAAGGCATCAGCAGTTCGCTGATCTCCCACATCCTTACCTGCCATTACCACTGCAGCCAAATGAATAATTCAATAACAAGACTAAATGTGATATTTCAGCTAATTTTTGTTAATTACTTTGCAAACATTTCTAAACACCTGTTTTCGCTTCTTCATTCTGGGGTATTGATGATCATTGATGATCAAAAAATTGCATTTCATCCATTTTAAAATAAGGCTATAACTTAACAAAATGTGGAAAAAGTGAAGAGGTCAGAATAATTTCTGAATGCTCTGTATTCTGGCTGGAGGTCTGTGACCAGGGGAGTTCTGCAGGGATCTGTGCTGGGACCTCTGCTGTCTGTGATATATTTATAAATGACTTGGATGTAAATGCCGATGTTTGGTGAGTAAGTTTACTGACGGCTTCAAAACTGGATGACAGACAGGAGGAGTTGCAGGCAGTCAGGGAGGCTGTCAGAATATACAGTGGAATATAGATCTGCTCCAGAAATGGGGAGAGAAATGGTAGATGGAATTTAATCCGATAGTTTGAGGTTGTACTTTTGGAAGTCATATCGTTTGAATGCCAGGAACTAAGAAATGATGAACTCTGAGACTTTGATTAGGCTTAACAAATTATTTCTCACCCCACTGTCATTTCTGAGGACAGACTATCGCCGAGGGAGATGGTGTGAAAGTGAGAGAGTATCAGTGAAAGAAAGAGGAGTGTGTCAGAGAGAGAGATGGTGTTTCTGTGAGAGAAGAGATCGAGTGTGTCGGTGAGAGAGATGGTGTGTCAGTGAGGGAGTGATGGGGAGAGAAGGATTGGAGGTGGAGAGAGGGAGTGTGCTAGTGAGAAAGAGAGAACAAGATGAGAGAGATGAGTGAGAGAGATGGAGTGTCAATGAGAGTGACATAACAATGGGGTCAGTGAAAGAAAGAGGAATGTGGCGAAGTGAATGGGAAATTAGGAGGGCACAAATATATGGGGAATTAGACAAAGAGATGAATGGTGTGGTTTATGAGGGATGGACTGTCAGTGAATGTGTGTGAATTAGGAGTGAACTAGTAAATGGGGAATTAGGAGTGGGGACCAGTAAATGGGGAATTAGAGGAGGGCACCAGTAAATGGGGAATTAGGGGAGGGCACCAGTAAATGGGGAATTAGGGGAGGGCACCAGTAAATGGGGAATTAGAGGAGGGCATCAGTAAATGGGGACACCACAGCAAATTCAGTACCACCCAACTGAAACAGAGCCAGAGCAAATGTAATGTGTCAGTGAGAGATATGGAGTAAATCACTGATAAAGAGATGGAGGGAAAGTGTATCAGTGTGTTAGTGAAAGAAAGAGGAATGTGTCAGTGAGAGTAAATGGGGAATTAGGGGAGGGCACCAGTAAATGGGGAATTAGGGGAACTAGAGAGAGGGAGTGTTTCTATGAGAGAGAGAGAGGGAGTTTGGCAGAGAGTGGGAGAGATGGAGTTTCATTGATAGAGGGAGTGTGTCATATAGAGAGAGAGAGAGATGGAGTGTCAATGAGATGGAGGGAGTGTGTGAGAGAGATAGAGAGACTAGGGTATTTTGTGCTCCATCTGACTTTACTCAGATAGGCACAGTCAAAAAAGCACAACAGAGGATGTACTTCCTACGGCAGCTGAGGAAGCACAATCTGCCACAGGCATGATGGTCCAATTCTACACAGCCATCGTAGAGTCTGTTCTCACCTTTTCCATCATGGCCTGGTTTGGCTCAGCCACCAAGCACGACACCTAGAGGCTGCAGCGAATCGTCCGATCAGCAGAGAAGGTTATTGGCTGCAACCTCCCCTCCATTGATGAACTGTACACTTCAAGGGCCATGAAACGAGCGGGCAAGATCATCTCTGACCCCTCTCACCCTGGTCACAAACTCTTTGAATAACTTCCCTCTGGAAGGCGACTCCGGACTGTCAAAGCTGCCACAGCCAGACATAAAAACAGTCTTTATCCACGAGTAGTTGCTCTACTCAACAGCCAAAAATCGGTAGCCTCCTTTTGATCTGGTATTTTGTTGGTTCACATGCTTGATCAATGGTGTTTTATCATTAATGTTTTATTAGTATTAATGTTTAGTGTTTTCTGAATCATTCGTAACTGTCACTGTATGTCATGTTGTTACTTGTGGGCGGAGCACCAAGGCAAATTCCTTGTATGTGAATACTTGGCCAATAAACTTACTTACTTACTCACTGAAGGCTTTATCGATCTACATCAGGAAAGTGTGAGGAGACTCAATCTGCTTCAATAAGCAATAGTAACTATAGGATTTTTATATCCTTACGACAAAACGGTGATGTGAAGTTGAAATAAAGCATCATTCATCAATGTTTCTGTAACATTACAACTTTATCTTTCGCCAGAGTTAACTTTAACCTTACATTTCTTGTTTTGAAAATCTTTCCCCCATATATCTAACAAATAGATAACATGAATATCAAAGGTACACAAAAAAGCTGGAGAAACTCAGCGGGTGCAGCAGCATCTATGGAGCGAAGAAAATAGGCAACGCCTTTTTGTGTACCTTCGATTTTCCAGCATCTGCAGTTCCTTCTTAAACATGAATATCAATGTCCCTGTGGGGAGAATTGATTCTACCCGCTAAATGGGGACCCCTCATTAAAGACGTTGTTCGTTAATCTTTGGAAGACTTGCCTGTTCACCCCTTCCACCCCTGCAACGGACTGTTCCAGCTGCTACGGTCAGGCAAACGCCTCCGTTGCCATGCGGTGAGAACGGAGAGGTTGAGAAGGAGTTTCTTCCCAGAGGCAATTCGGACTGTAAACGCCTATCTCACCAGGGACTAACTCTACTGAATGTTTTTCCTTCCATTATTTATTATGTAAAAGAATATGTGTGTTATGATTGTGTTTATAATTCAGACATAAATAATACAGACAGTACGTCTAATGAGGCTATACGGGTGGAGCTGAGGAACAAGAAAGGGATGATCACCTTGTTGGTGTGTACTACAGACCCCCGAATAGTCAACGGGAATTAGAAGAACAAATGTGCCGGGAGATTGCAAGACAGCTGCAGGTCAAATAAGGTTGTTGTAGTAGTAGGGGATTTCAACTTTCACAATATAAGCTGGGAAAATCATAGCGTGAAGGGTTTAGATGGGGTGCAATTCATCAACTGTGTTCAGGAGAGTTTTATTAAACAGTGTGTGGAGGCCCCCACACATGAGAGGGCAACACTGGATCTAGTATTGGGAAATTGGGAAAGGCAAGTTAATGTAGTGTGTGTGGAGGGGCCATTTGGGTCCAGTGACTACAGTTCGATTAGGTTTAAGATAGTTATGGTAGGGACGGCGAGGGTCCACGTGTTAAAATGCTCAACTGGGGTAAGGCCAACTTTGAGGGTATGAGAGAAGGTCTCGCTCAAGTTGATTGGAGCGGGTTATTAGAAGGGAAAGTAACATTGGCCAAGTGGGATGCTTTTAAAAGTGTACTAAAGAAAGCTCAGGATATGTACGTCCCCGTTAGAGTGAAGGGCAAAGCAGACAAACGTAAGGAAGCTTGGCTGACGAGGGAAATTGAAACGTTAGTCAAAAACAGAAGGATGCATGAGACAGGTATAAGCAGCTGGGATCAAGTGCATCCCTGGAGGAGTTTCGGGAACTAAGGAGTAAACTTAAAAAGGAAAAGGTCAAAAAGGGGCAAGGAGATAGCTCTGGTGGGTAGCATTAAGGACAATCCCAAAAGATGTTATAATTACATAAGGGGCAAAAGGGTAACTAGAGGAGAGTGAGACCTCTCAGGAATCAAAGCGGTCGCCTCTGAGTGGAGCCACAGGAGATGGGCAATGTCCTCATGGAGTATTTCTCCTCTATTTCACAGAGGCCAATGTCGGGAAATCCTTCAGAGGGGTGAACCCCCGAAAAGTACCTGGTCCTGATGGTATACCCGGTCGTGTTCTAAAAACCTGTGTGGACCAACTGGCTGGAGTTTTTACAGACATTTTCAACCTCTCACTTCTGAGTTCTGAGGCCCCACCTGCTTTAAAAGGGCATCAATTATATCGGTGCCCAAGAAGAGTAAGGTGACGTGCCTCAATGACTGTCGACCAGTGGCACTAACGCCGGTGGTGATGAAGTGCTTTGAGAGGTTGATCATGGAGCAAATCAACTCCTACCTCGACAAAAACCTGGACCCACTGCAGTTCGCGTACCGCCACAACAGATCAACGGTGGATGCAATCTCGCTGGCCCTCCACTCCACTCTGGACCACTTGGACAACAAAAACTCATGTCAGGCTGTTATTCATCGATTACAGCTCGGCATTTAACACAATCATCCCCTCCAAGCTGGTTACCAAACTCACAGAACTGGGTCTCTGCGCATCCCTCTGCAATTGGATCCACGACTTCCTCATTCACAGACCACAGTCTGTTTGTATTGGTGGAAATGTGTCAGCCTCGATAACAATCAGCACGGGAGCACCTCAAGGCTGCGTGCTCAGCCCCCTGCTGTACTCACTCTATACTCATGACTGCGTAGCCAGTCACAGTGCGAACTCCATCATCAAGTTCGTTGATGACACCACTATTGTGGGGCGTATCACTGATGGGGATGTCAGAATATAGAAGAGAGATCGAGCAACTGTCCATATGGTGCCAGCGCAATAACCTGGCCCTCAACACCAGCGAAACCAAGGAACTGATTGTGGACTTTGGAAGGAGTAGGAGGGGGACCCACAGCCCCATTTATATCAACGGGTCGATGGTTGAAAGGGTCAAGAACTTCAAATTCCTGGGCGTGCACATCTCTGAAGATCTTTCCTGGTCCGAGAACACTAATGCAATTATCAAGAAAGCTCATCAGCGCCTCTACTTCCTGAGAAGGTTACGGAGAGTCGGATTGTCAAGGAAGACTCTCTCTAACTTCTACAGGTACACAGTAAAGAGCATGCTGACTGGTTACATCGTGGCTTGGTTCGGCAATTTGAGTGCCCTGGAGAGGAGAAGACTACAAAAAGTAGTAAACACTGCCCAGTCCATCCTCGGCTCTGACCTTCCTTCAATCGAGGGGATTTATCGCAGTCGCTGCCTCAAAAAGGCTGGCAGCATCATCAAAGACCCACACCATCCTGGCCACACTCATCTCCCTGCTACCTTCAGGTAGAAGGTACAGGAGCCTGAAGACTGCTACAACCAGGTTCAGGAATAGCTACTTCCCCACAGCCATCAGGCTATTAAACCTGGCTCGGATAAAACTCTGATTATTAATAACCACTTTCTGTTATATGCACTTTACCAGTTTATTTATTCATGTCTGTATATGTTTATATTATGGTATATGGACACATTTATCTGTTTTGTAGTAAATGCCTACTATGTTCTGTGTGCTTAAGCAAAGCAAGAATTTCATTGTCCTATACAGGGACACATGACAATAAACTCACTTGAACTTGAACTATTTACCAAGGAGAACAACACTAGGACGGAGGAAATTGGAGCAGTCACTGGAAGTGTCTTGAGAGCAGTCAGGGTTACTGTCGAAGATGTACTGAAGGTACTGTCGTGTTTGAAGGTAGACAAATCTCCAGGGCCTGATCTGATATATCCGAGGACATTGTAGGAAACTGGAGAGGAAATTTAAGAGTCTTCCTTAAATACATGAGAGGTGCCGGAAGACAGTAGTGGCAAATGTTGTGCCTCTTTTCAAGTAGGGCTGCAGGGAAAATGCTGGGAACTATAGGCCGGTGAGTTTAACATCTGTAGTTGGTAGGTTACTGGAGAGTATTCTGAGGGATAGGATAGACAGGCATTTGGATGGGCAAGGGCTGATTAGGGACAGTCAGCATGGTTTTGTACGTGGGAAATCGTGTCTCACAAATCTGATTGATTTTTTTGAAGACGTGAACAAAAAGGTTGATGAGGGCAGAGCTGTAGATGTTGTGTACATGGACTTCAGTAAGGCATTTGACAAGATTCCGCATGGTAGCCTGCTCAGGAAGGTTAGAACGTATGGGATCCAAGGAGAGATAGCTGAATGGATAGCAAATTGGCTTCATGGAAGGAAGCAGAGGGTAATGGCTGAAGGCTGCTTCTTAGATTGGAGGCCTGTGACTAGTGTTGTGCCTCAGGGTTCGGTACTGGGCCCGTTACTGTTTGTCATCTACATCAATGATTTGGATGAGAACATACAGGGGAAGATTAGCAAGTTTGTTGGTGTGACTGCATTTAGAATATTGTGCTCAGTTCTGGGCACCATGTTAAAGGAAATATATTGTCAAGCTTGAAAGGGTTCAGAAAATATTTACGAGGATGTTGCCAGGACTAGAGGACTTGAGCGATAGGGAGAGGTTGAGTAGGCTGGGTCTCTATTCCATGGAGCGCAGAAGGATGAGGGGAGATCTTACAGAGGTATACAAAATCATGTGACAAACCGATCGGGCAGATACACAGAGTCTTTTGCACAGAGTAGGGGAATCGAGGACCAGAGGATACAGGTTCAATGTGAAGGAGAAAAGGTTTAATAAGAATATGAAGGGTAACTTTTTCACACAATAGATGGTAGGTGTATGGAACAAGCTGCCAGAGGAGATAGTTGAGGCTGGGACTATCCTGTCATTTAAGAAACAGTTAGACAGATACATGGATGGGACAGGTTTGGAGGGATGTGGACCAAGCGCAGGCAAGTGGGACGTGTAGCTGGGACATTGTTGGGTGGTGTGGGCGAGTTGGGCCGAACGGCCTGTTTTCACACTGTATCATTGTTTGACTCTATCTCCAGGGAGCCAACCCCAAACACTACAATTCCAAAATATCCAAGTAACATTTTCTCTTTCATAATACACGGTTTGCCCTATCATTAATATAGCTCCAATTGTGCAGGTATGTACATCATTAGCAAATGTATCCAGTCAAATAATTTTCCTCTTATTCCAGTTAAAGCATCTGATGATTAAACATTGTCTTGTTGGAGCGCTCATGATTCTAGCCTGATGCATGCATATCAGAAACCTGGTGTCGATTTCCTCAAGCTGAATAGTCTTTGTACAGCTACGTTTTAGGTGAATTGTTGCACCAGAACAGACAGGAATTCGGGGTTTTTGAACGGACCTTTTATTTTAAAAAAAGAGAACGACATGATGGCAGCATCCACGGGCTACATCAGAAACCTTGGCACTTTTGACTAGAGTAGAGAGCCCTTCAGCTCCTATACGGAGAGAGCAAGCATGTTTTACACGGCAAGCAATATATTGGAGATGAGTGTTGAAGGAGAGATAGTGACTGAAACAAATAAGGCCATTTGCGAACGCATGAAAGCAATTCTGCTCACGGAGATCGGTCCTGAAGTGTACGGCACACTCGTGAATCTCCTTACACACTTAAAGGCAAAAGACGTGCCAATCAATGACATTATAAAGAAGTTGGAGGAGCACTTCAACGCAAAGCCTCTGGAAATTGCAATAAGCTATAAATTTGGCACTCGAAACCAGAAGCAGAATGAGGCAATCAATGAGTACATTGTTGTCTTGAAAAACTTAACTGTACACTGTAACTTTGGACCCTTTCTTGGACGAGCACTACGAGACAGATTTGTTTGGTCTAGTGGATGAATGAATTCAGTCCAAACTGATGAACACTCCAGATCTCACATTCGAGAAAGCATGCAAGATTGCTACCACAATAGAGATGGCATCAAAGAATGCTCGGGAGTTTCGTCCACCATGGACTGCAGTGGCCGTTTACAGTCACAAGGCAGTGCCTATGGCCAAACCAAGAGGCACTAAACCAACAGTATGGCGGGGAGCCGAGTTCAGCCAGTTGTTATCATTGCAACGGTCATCACTCATCCCAATTTTGTCAGTTCAAAATGGCCAAGTGCTATAACTGCCAGAAGAAAGGCCACATCGCCTCAGCATGTCGGGCCAAGCTTAAAACAGAAAACTAACAACCTGCGGGAAAATAGCGACAACACCAGAAAGGAGTTCATAACTTGGAGATGAACCCAGATGAAAATGAACTTGGGTTGTACACTATTTATGCAACCAACATCTATAAGCCTACAACCAGCCAAGGCAAGAACTTTCAAACTAAACTAATGATCAATGAATAGTTAATCGATATGTGTATTGACACGGCAGCAGATTGTTCGGTCATTAACAGAGACCTGTACGAAACAAAGTTCCCACCGACACCATTGTTTGAGAGCAAGGTCAAGCTGAGATTTAGCGGGTTTAGAGGATAATTTTTAACTTACTATAACAATTAAATGAACCACTTAAGTTTAAAAATAGCTGCAGCGAATGAACCTCGTAGCGATTTTTCATCAGCAACTAAGTAGGCTGAACAACCTAGATTTGAATAGCCTAGGGAAAATCGCATTTTAAACCTGCCCCCCTCTCAACGGCGCCAAAATCACGCACGCGGGCAGGGGCAGACCTTCCGGCCCGCTGAAGGTAGGTTTTGCAACATACCTATCTAATGGGGTGGTGGAAAGGTCTGTTAGAGTTGTCAAAGATGCTCTCAAGAGACAGGTTTTGCAGGGTAGTTCAAAGCTCAGCATGAAACGTCGATTTCCTCAAGCTGAATAGTCTTTGTACAGCTACGTTTTAGGTGAATTGTTGCACTAGAACAGACAGGAATTCGGGGTTTTTGAACGGACCTTGTATTTTAAAAAAAAAAAGAACGACATGATGGATGCATCCACGGGCTACATCGGAACCCTTGGCACTTTGGACTAGAGTAGAGAGCCCTTCAGTTCCTATACGGAGAGAACAAACATGTTTTACATGGAAAACAATATATTGGAGATGAGTGGTGAAGGAGAGATAGTGACTGAAGCAAATAAGGCCGTTTACGAGCGCATGAAAGCGATTCTGCTCACGGAGATCGGTCCTGAAGTGTACGGCACACTCGTAAATCTCCTTACACCCTTAAAGGCAAAAGACGTGCCAATCAATGACATTATAAAGAAGTTGGAGGAGCACTTCAACCCAAAGCCTCTGGAAATTGCAGTAAGCTATAAATTTGGCACTCGAAACCAGAAGCAGAATGAGGCAATCAATGATTACATTGTTGCCTTGAAAAACTTAACTGTACACTGTAACTTTGGACCCTTTCTTGGACGCGCACTACGAGACAGATTTGTTTGGTCTAGTGGATGAATGAATTCAGTCCAAACTGATGAATACTCCAGATCTCACATTCGAGGAAGCATGCAAGATTGCTACCACAATGGAGATGGCATCAAAGAATGCTCGTGAGTTTCGCCCAACACGGACTGCAGTGGCCGTTTACAGTCACAAGGCAGTGCCTATGGCCAAACCAAGAGGCACTAAACCAACAGTATGGCGGGGAGCCGAGTTCAGCCAGTTGTTATCGTTGCAATGGTCATCACTCATCCCAATTTTGTCAGTTCAAAATGGCCAAGTGCTATAACTGCCAGAAGAAAGGCCACATCGCCTCAGCATGTCGGGCCAAGCTTAAAACAGAAAACCAACAACCTGCGGGAATCAAGCAACAACACCAGAAAGGAGTTCATAACTTGGAGATGAACCCAGATTAGAAATGAACTTGGGTTGTACACATTTATGCAACCAACATCTATAAGCCTACAACCAGCCAAGGCAAGAACTTTCAAACTAAACTAATGATCAATGAATAGTTAATCGATATGTGTATTGACACAGCAGCAGATTGTTCGGTCATGAGCAGAGACCTGTACGAAACAAAGTTCCCACCGACACCATTGTTTGAGAGTAAGGTCAAGCTGAGACCCTACTCGGGTGAAGTTCTGGAGACATGCAGACAAATGAACTGTAAAGTTCAGCATAATGGTCAGTCAGTAACACTGCTCATCATAGTGGCCAGCTACAGAAATAAACCAACCCTCCGTGGAAAGGATTGGCCAAGTAGAATAGAATTAGACTGAAAGAACATTTTCAGTTTCGATTTGTCCAAATCACATCTTGAAAACATCATGAGCAAACATGCAGACATTTTTGCTGACAGTGACACGGGAATAACAGGGTACTCTGCACACATTCAAATTAAGTAAGATGTGAAACCTGTGTATTGCTGACCAAGACCTGTACCATATGCACTAAAGCAACAAGTGGAGGAAGAACTCGACAGGTTAGAACGTAACGGAGTACTCGTGAAGACAGACCAGAGTAACTGAGCAACGCCAATTGTGACCGTACCCAAGGCCGACAAAATGTTCGACTATGTGGTGACTACAAAGTCACAATCAACCAAGACGTTGATGACGAACAATATCCGTTACCAACCTCGCAAGATCTGTACGCAGAACATAGCAGAGCAAGAGTCTTCACTAAATTGGATTAGTCTCACGCTTACGCCCAACTCAATGTCGACAAATAAAGTCAGCAGTACTTGATTATCAACACACATAAGGGCTTGTATTCATATACAAAGATGCCCTATGGTGTGAAATCCTCCCCGAAAATGTTCCAGTCTGTCACGGATCAAATGTTACAAGGCATTCCGCACTGTGTGTGCAACCAGGATGACCTATTGATATTCACTGAAGGCATGGCAGAACATCTGGAAATTCTCGAGCAAGTTCTCATGCGACTGAACTGCTACAATATCAAACTGCGTCAAAGTAAATGTGCATTTGCACAGTCAAGAGGTGGTTTACCTTGGACTCAAGGTAGACGCCAACGAACTTCGCCCTGTGAAGGCAAAAGTTGAAGCAATTGTGAATGCTCCAAAACCTAACAATGTGTCAGAACTACGATCATTCCTTGGGATGGTGCAGTTCTATGCACGATTCCTTCCAGATTTAGCAACTGTGCTAAAGCCACTACATCATCTGCCACAAAAAGATGTGAAATGGACGTGGGGAAAGGAACAGCAACGTGCATATGACATCTGCAAGGAAAACTTGATAAGTGACAAACTCCTTGTTCACTGCGACACGACATGCGAGATGAAACTTGCTTGTGATGCTTCAAGTTATGGTGTAGGTGCAGTGATCTCCCACATAATGTATGACGGACAGGAAAAGTCCATTGCATTTGCATCCCGCACCCTATCACCGAGTGAGCGCAATTATGCACAGATAGAACAGGAAGCACTCAGCATCGTGTTCGGAATCAAGAAATTCCATCAGTTTCTTCTCGGCAGACCATTCACCCTAATGACACAATCCACTACTAATGATACTTGGTCCCAAGTCAGCTATACCTTCCATGGTGGCATAAAGGATGCAGCACTGGGCAATTCTGCTGTCCCAGTATGACTACAAGGTGGAGTACAGAAGTCCCAAGTGCAACACAGTTGCAGATGCGTTGTCCCTGTTGCCCCATGAGAACTCTAACGTAGGATGTGAGAACTTAATCTATACACTGCAAGTTGTAGATGAAGACTTTCCAGTGAGTGCAACTGAAATTGCAGCATAGAAACATAGAAAACAGGTGCAGGAGTAGGCCATTCGGCCCTTCGAGCCTGCACTGCCATTCAATATGATCATGGCAGAAACAAAGAAAGACAATGTGATGAAGTGGGTCTACGAACAGACATTGAACAGTTGGACTGAAATCGATAGTAGATTGAATTCAGTTCTGAACTCAGAGTTGAAGCCTTTCCATAATCGACGCCATGAATTATCGTGTCAGCAGGGATGCATTAAGTGGGGTTACTGAGTGGTTATACCAGTCTTTGAGAAACAAAATTATGAACAAATTTCATGCCAAACATCCTGGCAGAGTCAGCATGAAGTCAATTGCTAGAAGTTTTGTGTATTGGCCTGGTATTGACAGTCACATTGAGTCACTGGTGAGCAAATGTAGCGTCTGCCAAAATTGCCGGAGTAAACCACCAAAATCACCACTGCAACCCTGGTCATGGCCAAGTAGACCTTTGCAGAGAGTTCATGTAGATTTTTGTGAAAAGGGTATTGATCATTTTCTGGTACTAGTAGATAGTCATTCCAAATTGATTGAGGTCAAGCATATGGGGTCAAGCACTACTACTGAGTGTACCATAGATGAGTTGAGAACAATTTTGTGTGCCATGGTTTACCAGAAGAACTTGTTTCTGATAACGGGCCACAGTTTCGTTCAGAACAGTTCAAAGAGTTCATGCAGCGGAATGGTGTAAAACACACACTTGCTCCCCCATACCATCCAGCCTCTAATGTAGCAATGTTACAACATTTTGAGATTTTAAAAATCAAGTCTGTAATTTATCCCATCAGATAAAGCACAAAAATAAGTTTAATTTAACAGGAACAGAAGACAGGAACCCACTAGAAAGCCGATTTAAAATAGACTTTAATTTACAGCAATTGAACACTAAATTCCTTCCATTTGGCTTATAAATTGATGTAAATGAGATTTAAAAATCATGTTTTATTGTGAATTATTTGTGAATATTGTTTGGACACTTAGGCTGTTTAAAAATGTTAATCATTTATTAAGAAATGGATAGATGTTTGGATCTAGTAATTGAAGTTTGAAATTAGCTACAATTGGGTAACTAACTAATTATATGCTTTAATTTCAGGTCATCCAAGTAAGATTATTTTATATTTGTTTCAGAATGCTTCAATCTATGATAACTGAAAATTTCATTCAGTTCTCTTAATTTTTAAGAAGGTTATGGGCTTTTGACTGTCCATGATCACAGTTTTTTTGTTATGTCCATAGAAAATCAATAGGGAACAAGATGCTAATTTCCGAGTATGAAAATGGCCATAATATTTTTATTACTTGAGATATGAAAGTGAATTAGGTGTCAAATTGAACTTATTGTTATGCTTTATCTGATGGGATAAATTGCAGACTTGATTTTTTAAATCTCACAGTTTTGTAACATTGCTAGATAGAGTTAAGAAACAAGGATAGCACCCGGAAAGGATGGAAATTATTGCAACTAGAATGCCAGTGGGTAGAGGAACAAGAGAATAGAATTAAAAGACAGACAGGAGGTGAGAAACAGGTGATGGTTCGTAAAAAATAAACCCAGTACTGGTAAATCCTCTGGAGGAGACTTCAAGTCTGGCACGATGATCCTATTTGGTAATGAAAATGAGGAGGAGTTAGATTATCTTGTGAGATGTCCACCTCCCTATGCCCTACCAGTAGCAATGGCATCTTTACCTGGGACAGTTCCATCAGTAACATCCCTATAACTGGAAGTTCTGACCTTACAAAGCTCTCCAGGATTGGGAGCACGGGAATGCCTTTCTGTGTGTAATTTGTTAAGGCATTGATGCTACCAGAACAGCTGATCATTATTAAATGTACTGCACACACTGGTGCTGGGGACTCTATAGCAAAAGGCAATGGGTTGCTGATAGTGTATCCAAACAGGCAGCCTGTACATCCAAATGCATAGTGACAGCAGCTAAACAGATGCTAGCAAATAGAACGGTCCTGCCAGATATGAGGGAGGTATGTACATTACAGAGGGACGCCTCTTGTATATAATAATAACTATGGAAACAAGTGGGCTGTGCCATTGATTCAGCACACCCCGCTTGGACAAGTTGGTGTATAACGATACATTTTTACCCGTCTTACCCATGCTGGTAAGGAGGGAATGATAGGATAACAAAGGAAATGTGGTGGCAGGCCTCTGAATGTAAAATTTGCCAATGAAATAATCCAGGCAAACCAATTAGGATACCCTCAGGGGTGACGCCAATGCCATAATGGTCGTTTGAATGCATACAGATTGATTTTATTGAAATGCCAAGGGCCCAGTGTTATAAATATTGCGTAGTGATTTTAGATTTATTTAGTAGGTGGAGTGAAGCTCTACCAACCACTATTAATAAGGAAAAATGTGCACATTTTAATATCCAACAGCAATTCACTGTACACACCACCCACAGGTATCTGGGATGGTGGAAAGAGTCAATGGGGATTGCAAAACAAAATTACCCCGGAGGTAAATCCTTTTTCTGACAAGCAACTATGTTATAAAAATTGGGGATTAAGGAAAATTCAATGGAGAAATGAGGATAGGTAGGGAGACTGAAAAGTCAAGGGGAGTCTGACTAATCATGATCTGGATCAATGTCCAATTAGGGTTAGGTAACCAGGATTTTGGTAAACAGAAGTCTTGTCAGAAAAAGGGAAAGTAAATTACAAAGAGATGTCTTTGAAGATGAAATATTATATACTGCTGGTAAAACAATGTTTTTGTATATGTACTGCTTGTAAAACAATGTTTTTGTATGTGGAATGTGTGAAATTAGAAGCAATGAGCAAAGTTGTGTGTCGCCTTAAATAGTTTGTCCTGTAAAATGCAAATAGACAAAGTTTATGGTGTGCTAATGAGTTGGTTGATTATAAATCTTTTGAACCAAGTTAAAAAAAAGACTCATCCCGATTAAAGTGTTAAATGAGATTGGAAATGTCAAAATTACAGAGAAAAGTAAATGTATTATTGATTACTGATTCTGAATGAGTTCTTTTGGGAAAGTTTGTTTTGATATGATAACAGAGGTTGTCTTTTAAAATGTAAATGAAGCAAGATTACTGTTTTCAAGCAAACAAAAAGATGTTGAAGCATGTGCTGTGTGAGTGAAATGAAGGTAGATGAAAAATTGTCTTATGACTTACAAAAGGAGGTTTGGGGGAACTCACAATGAGGGATGAAAGGTGAGAAGATAAAGTAGATTGGGGAAGAGAACATATTTGGAGAATTGAATATTCAGGTAGAGAGAGCCTCTTCGGATATAATCGGATTAAAGAATAAATTCACAGCGAAGTAAGTGTTAGGAAGGAACATGCAGGATCAAAGATAGACAAAAGTGCTGGAGAAACTCAGCTGGTGAACAAGATTTACAACTTTTTATTGCCCCTGGAGAGTGGGGGGAAGCCACTTACAGACCCTGGGCAATTAACTAATTATGTATGGTCGGCAATTAACCCATGTCTTGCCAGATCTACATTCCCAGGTTGGAGGAGCTTTGCTGGAAACCAGTGACCAAGGCCATAAAAGCTATACGATGGGACAAGAAGAAATTGAGACTGTTGGAAGAACAACCAAGTGTTGCTAACAACATGAACTGCTGTGAAGATGAAAGATCATCGTCGCTGGATACATTTGATTGACTGTGAACAGTTTGTGGAAACAAGGACGATGGGCTATTGATGCTCCCTTTATTCTGGGGTGGCCCAGCCTACATGGACTGAACTTTCTTCAGAATGGCAAACTTGCGGACTAACCCACATTTAAAGGATGGTACACACCTCCTTTTAAACAAGATTGAAGTCAAACATGACAAGCGCAGCAAAGATACCCTGACTACAGACAGTAAGAGGCCTGCAAAGGCCAGTTAAATCTACCTGTTTTTGCCACAACCAAGGCACTGGTGTATTTTAAGGAAACAGTATGTTGGTGACAGGGCATTGTTATGTTGCAAATGCAGTGCCACACAAGAGAAGCATGAACCAGTTACACCAGCACACGGGGAATTCCAAGCGAAGCCGAATAAAGGCTGAGCAATTTTTATGATCCTTTTCCTGTCCTATGGTAGTATCTTAGTGTCACGTCCGGGGGAGGTTGGTGGCCATTTAAAATGTTTGGAGGGACTTGTGAAACGATTGTCCACTATGAATTGATTGGGTTACTAGTGTACTATTAATTTGTCTGATGAGATGCTTATGGTCTTTCGTATGTACTCAGGAAGGACTGTAGTTGTTATCAAAATTTTGATAAAAGGATGGAATGATGAAGCCGAGTTTTAGTTAAAAATATAAGAAGATATTAAATTGGTTTCTGGGCTAGCTTACAGCTTACATTTAGTGTCAAATTAGGGTTTCCTCAGGTTGCGGGGTGTGTGAGATAACATTGTCTCCCAAGTGAAGGAGCTCGAGAGATATCTTTGAAAGTAAGATACCATAAACCAAATGACCAATGTTTATGGGGGAGGAGGCAATAAAGGAAGAGAGAAATAGACAGTCACATCTTTGTAAACAAATGACCTATGTTTATGAGGGACCAAATGACAGAGGAAGCAGCAAAGAGAGCTAGGGTGGTCTATTTGGAGATAAGGCAAATGGCCAATGTTTTCAGTATATCTTGTACCATGTAAAAAAAAGGTTTGATGTGATGCATTCTGTGGAAACCTTTTCCAGTACCTCTGACCATGACTAATGTCTGTGGAATGTGATAAGGGGACAAAAAAACCCTATTTAAGGCAATGTAATTCTGTTGTTAAGAGAAGGTGACTGAGCACAGTCAAGTGTCTGTGTTGGTCACTTGACTGGAGTTCTCTCTCCCTTCCATCGGCCGATGTTAAGTAAAGTTTTGAACTGGTCTACCAAACAGTTTGTGTGCTGTCTGTTTATTAAGAAGCGAACCTGGTTTAGTAGTTAAGATAAGTAGCTTTTTCAGGATCCTGTGGAACTCTGTGGAACGCGCTGGTTTGGAACATTCCCATTGCGGTAGATTTGTACCCCATATGTCCAGAAAAATACTGCGGGATTTAATGGGGCCCCAAATTAGCTACTCGCAACATAAAACTTTGTATAAAGGGATCTTAAGAAGCGCTTTTTAATGTAAAAATAAACAACCTATCTTCCGTTGTCCCCTGTATGCGATCCGTCCTGTTGTCGGCGGTTGCGGGTTTAGAGGATAATGTTTAACTTACTATAACAATTAAATTAACCAATTAAGTCTAAAAATAGCTGCAGCGAATGAACCTCGCAGCGATTTTTCATCAGAAACTAAGTAGGCTAAACAAGCTCGATTTGAATAGCCTAGGGAAAATCGCGTTTTAAACCCGCCCCCCTCTCAACGGCGCCAAAATCACGCACACGGGCAGAGACAAACCTGCAGCCCCGCTGAAGATAGGTTTTGCAACATACCTATCTAATGACGTGGCGGAAAGGTCTGTTAGAGTTGTCAAAGACGCTCTCAAGAGACAGGTTTTGCAGGGTAGTTCAAAGCTCAGCATGAAACGTCATTTGGCTTGTTTCTTGCTGAAGCACAGAACCACACAACACACAACAACGGGTTACTCCCCTGCAGAACTGTTGATGAAGAGAAGGGTAATTATATGCCTAAGTCTGGTTCAACCCAATTTGGCTTTGAGAGTTAAACCAAAACAAATAAGTAAAAAACGGCATTTTGACTCACAATAAGGAGAGGTGCATCAAGCCAAATGAGCAGGTTCGTGTTCTCAGTCCTCCCAACAAGTCCAGTCGAGACAAATGGGATATTGGGAAAATAGTGGAAGTGTGTAGAACAAAAAGATACTTAGTTGAAGTTGAGAGGATCAAAAGTGTTCATGTTGATCAAATGATTCCAGCCAAAGATGAACCAACAACTGAGCATGAAGTCCTAATCCCTGAGTCTTTATCTGAGAGTGAGTTGGAAGAGACCACTGAGACCACTGTGATTGAAACACAAAGCAGATTGTGTGCCTTCCACCACAGTGATGAATGCTGTGGTGGATGTTTAAGTTAAAATTTTATTGTGTTTTTGTGTGTGCTCTTCATCACTGTATCGCTGCTGACATATCACTTCACTTGCACTTTTTGTGCAGTGTGGCAAATAAACCGTTGTATTGTTGTATTGTATTGTATTGTATAGATTCAGTGTACTAAAACAGAGCCAAACAAGCCAACAGTTGAGTCAACACCTAAACCTGTTACACCTGTTAGACGATCAGACAGGATCCGTAAACCAGTAGTCAGATTAGGTTTGTAAGTTAAGTAACCCACTGTATTGGTAAAATGAAAATGTGTAAATATATAAAATAAATATATAACGTTATCATTTAATATTTCAAGAATACTGGTTTAAATCAAGTATCACAACAAGAAAATGATAACTGTGTACGTAGATTTAATACTTAAAAAAAGGAGAGCAGTGTAATGTATTCATGCATATTCATGATTATGTTAATCAGTTGGTGTTGTATATAAGTAGAGAATGTTGGGTAATAAATCTCTCTCGTGATCCAGGCAACCTGCGTGTAAGTTGTTATTCATTCTGCGAGAGGTGCTTCTGGATCATCTCTTTTCTCTAAAAATATCCCAAATTACTCTTTATTACAATTGACTATAGCTTGTACTATGGATCCCTCGAGCCCCATTTGATGTCAGCATCTTTCTTATCAGTAGCCATCCTCAGCACATTGAATGCCCTACAGGTACATTATATTATTTTAAACCACCTTTAAGTTTCCCATCATCATCAGCTGCGCTCATGTCTGCCTTACCGCACCAGGGGCTAATGTCTACCTGCACTAGAGGTTGATGTCTACCCGCATCAGAGGCTGAAGTCAGGCAAAAGAGAGGCTATCTCATGCAACCTGTTGTGTTAGTACCTGCTATCTTACACTACCTTTGTGACAGTATCCAATCTCTTCATTAGTAACAAATGTCTGACACCTTCACCGATCTTGTCAGGTAAATTCACCACATTTTACTTTTTTTTCTTTACCGCCACTTTATTATTTTGATACGACAACTTATCGTCGCTGGACAACATTGCAGTATCTATTCTTCTAACTATGGGTGGTAAAATTAAACATACCTAATTAGGAGCCACATTATTTACAGTCGTCCCGTGTAATATCCTGCCGACTACGCCAATTGTAGGAGATACTTTTGTGCTATACCCATACCCTATATCTGGCTTCACTCAGATAGGTGCAGGCACAACATATATCAGTTTGTAGATCAATGGTGAGTATCGAACAAATCAGTTTATTAAAGGCCTTATCATTGTCCATCGCGAAGCAGTGTGAGAAAACACAGACTGCTTCAACACGCCATAGTAACTGTACATTTTTTATATCCTCATGACACAATGGTTACTTGTGGAGTTGAAATAAATCATTAAACAATGTCCCTGTTGCCTTCCATCTCTGTCTTTCCCCAGAGTTAACTTGAACCTTACGTTTATTGTTGTTTTGAAAATCTCTCTTCCATATATCTAACAAATATATACCATAGATGACAATGACCCTGCAGGGAGAATCGATGAGGACTACACGTTAAAAGCGGTCATTCGTTAACATTTGGGAGACTTGCCGGCCCACAGTGACAAAGAGCAGCTGTAATCTCAAGATTGCTACAGTATATATAAAAAACCTCCCCGCTCCTCTGACCATGTGTTATGCAATATTCAACAAGCCAACCTGGACAATTAGTTTGGTGTGACAGTTGTGTAGGAAGAAACTACAGATGCTGGTTTAAATCGAAGATGGACACAAAAAGCTGGAGGAACTCAGCGGAACAGGCAGAAATGGGTGACGTTGAAAAAGGTGAATTTATTATGGGGAACAAGGAAATGGCAGATGAGTTGAACAGGTACTTTGGATCCGTCTTCACTAAGGAGGACACAAACCTGATATAGTAGTGGCCAGAGAATCTGGGGTGACGGAGGAACTGAAGGAAATCCACATTAGGCAGGAAATGGTGTTGGGTAGACTGATGGGACTGAAGGCTGATATATCCCCAGGGCCTGGTGGTCTGCATCCCAGGGTACTTAAGGAAGTGGCTCTAGAAATACTTGATGCATTGGTGATAATTTTCCAAAATTTTATAGATTCAGGATCAGTTCCTGTGGATTGGAGGGTAGATAATTGTAGATGGTTTATGCATGCAACCAATAATATAGCTACCTCAGTACCACTAACCACGCCTTAGTTATCAAGTATAATAACTCTCTCTCTCTCTCTCTCTCTCTCTCCCCTGGTTCCAGCACGGTGATAGACTGTATGCAGTCAGTGCTGGAACGTGTCTAACCTGTGTGATCATTAAACGTTAAGTAAAGCTACAAGTGTGTCAGACTTAACTTCTTTACATGGTGTCGGCAAATTGAAATGCACGCCTCCTGTTTATCGGGTTTTATTTCTTTGAAAGTATTTCTTTATCGGAGTGTTTTGTACCCCTTGCCACCATGGCATCCTCGTGCCGTAAACCCTCGCCCCTGGTCTTTGATGCCGACATAGCGGAGCGCTGGGCGACTTTTGAGATGGATTTCACACACTACATTAAGATCGTTCATCGCAACGATCCCGATGCCGTCAAAGCCTCTCTTCTGCTGAACCTTGCTGGTCCTGATGCAATGAGGAGAGCACTAGCCTTCACCTGTAATCCCGCGGTCCGGGATGAAAATGATCAGGTTCAAGCGGAATCTGCCAACGACCCGGTATGTCTGTTGCGAACGTTTGCCGAGATTTGTGACTTGCCCTCTAACCGCATTTTAGAGCGAGCTAAGTTTTTTACGAGGAAGCAACAGCCTGATGAACCAGTTGAATGTTTTATTGCTGATCTGCGCTATCTCGCCCAGAGATGCCGACTTGAAAATATGATTGACCAGCTTACTAGGGACATTCTAGTGACAGGTATGCTGGATCAGAAACTGCGATCGGAGCTATTGAGAAAGCCAGATCTTACTCTGACCGAAACAATGCATGCATGCAGGTTGGCTGAAGTCGTTGACCCGCTGTTCGGACAGCGGGAGTCTGATAGTCCCCGGCGGGCATGTAAATCGATCAATTTAACTGGTCTCAACAGACTGCGTCCTAAAATAGACAACACTAGACCTGCGCCGCAGGCAAGCTACGTCCCTGGCGGGCATGTTGTTAAAAAATGCCCTAATTGTAATTATATGCACTCGATGCAGTCGCAGTGCCCGGCTTACGGAAAATCCTGCAATATCTGCAAGAAATTGAATCATTTCTCGGCGGTCTGCCGCTCCCTTGGGAAATTTTCCCCAGCTTCCAGACAAGTGTTAAAGAACCTGGTACAAGTCGATAACGAGTTTGGTTCCCAGTCCTCTCTCGACACTGCCCACGACTCTGAGCCAATTAGTTCTCAAGGAGGCGCTAGTGTATTCACACTCCTACACACATCTGCTCGACTCCCTGATCCATCGGTCCTTGTTACTGTCAACAATTATTCTTTCTCAGCTAAGATCGACACGGGGGCAATGGTCAATGTTATGTCAACAAGCCTGTTCAGAAAGATTAGACATAATGAGCTACTGACTGCAGACCGCTCGACTTTACATGCTTATGGGGGTGAGGTGCTGAAACCGGTGGGGAAGGTCACTTTTAATTGCGTGCTGAAGAAATCATCGCGGGCTATCATGTTCTATGTTCTCGACTATGACTGTGTGACTCTGTTGGGCAACCAGGCATGCCAGGACCTGGGACTAGTGTCCTTCGACCATAATGTCCATGAAGTGCAGGTGCTGCTGGATCCGATATGTGAGTACCCGGACCTGTTCGATAATGAGCTGGGCAAGCTGCCTTTCGTTTACAAGATCGCCACCAACCCGAAGGTGGTGCATGTGATCCGTGCACCACACAGAGTATCCCTCGTTATGAAGGATAAAGTTGAATCGATGCTGAAGAGCATGGTCGCAATGGGAGTGCTGGAAGCGGTTAGCGAGCCCACCGAGTGGGTCTCCACCATGGTTGCCACCCTGAAAAAGGACAAGAACGAGATACGAGTGTGCATTAATCCGAAGGACCTGAACCTCGCGATCAAGCGACCACACTACCCCATGACAACCGTGGAAGATGTTGCAGCTCAAGTCGGGCAGGCCACGGTCTTCTCTGTCCTTGATGCTAAGAGTTCATTCTGGCAAATACCACTCAACAAACGCTCCTCCGACCTGACAATGTTTGCCACTCCTTATGGCAGATTCAAGTTGCTACGGATGCCATTTGATATTAACTCTGCCAGCGAGGTGTTTCAGCAGTCCATGGACAGCTGTTCGCCGGCATGCCGTGTGCCATCACCGTGGATGATATCCTAGTCTATGGGAAGAATGCCGCCGAACGTGACAAGAACCTCTGCCAGGTCCTGGACCGGGCCCGGCATATCAATTTAAAACTGAACCCAAAAAAGTGCAGATTCCGCGTCTCTGAAGTGCCTTACGTCGGGCATATCTTCACTTCTAATGGACTGAAGCCTGACACGCAAAAGACCAATGCAATCACCGAGATGCCAGCCCCAACCGACATCCTCAGTCTGCAACGATTCCTGGGCATGGACAATTACCTCGGGAAGTTTATTCCTAATCTCAGTGAGCTGAGCTCGTCCCTGAGGCAGCTAACTAAAAAAGACACTGCCTGGTCCTGGTTTCCACAACACCAGCAGGCTTTCGAATGTCTGAAGTCTAAGCTGACCAGCACCCCGACACTGAAATTCTTCGACCTGCGCCGTCCCATCGTTGTTACCTGTGATGCCTCTCGTTTTGGACTAGGTGCTGCCTGCCTGCAGCTCTACGACGGCGGTTCGCTGTTACCGGTTTCACCATATGCCCAGATCGAGACGGAGCTCCTGGCGGTGGTGTTCACTTGCTCCAAGTTTAAAGATTTCCTCTTCGGCAGCAAATTCACAGTCGAAACCAACCACCAGCCATTAGTGACTATTATTAACAAACCCATACATGTTGCCCCTGCCAGGCTGCAGCGCATGATGCTGCAGCTCCAGCATTTTGATTTCCAAATCATATACAAGAGGGGCACTGAGATGCATGTGGCCGACACTGTCTCGTGCCCCACGAGCCTCCTGTGACCATCACCCTTTACGAGCAGGAAGACCTGGTACTGAACGTCAACTTTTCCCAACCAAGCAGCTGCAGTGCCTGACCGAGCACACCGCCGCTGACCCTGCTTTGCAGCAGCTCGCAGCCGTTATCAAGCGTGGGTGGCCTGACAGACGCACCACTTTGCCGTCGGGTGCCCAGCCGTTCTTCCTGGTCCGCGATGAGCTGGTGATCCAAGATGGTGTTATCGTCAAGGGCCACAAGGTCGTGGTGCCGGCCTCTCTATATGATCTATACTACAACGCAGCCCACAGCGGTCATCCTGGGTCGATGCCACTATTTCTCATGCCCAAGGACAATTCTACTGGCCCGGTATGGCCAAATACATCAGGGACCGAGTGTCCTCCTGTTCCTCCTGCAACAACCTCGCCCCACACCAGCAGCGTCAGCCCCTTTTGCAGCAACCGGCGCCCACCATGCCCTGGATATCGCTGGCTGCCGACATATTCGAATGGAGGGGCAAGCAGTTTCTCGTCCTGGTTGACTTGTACTCCAACTGGTTCGAGGTGGGCCTCCTTCCTTCCACCACCTCCGAGATGGTCATCAGCAAACTGCGCAGGCACTTTGCCACTTTCGGTGCCCCTGTCCGCTTACAAACTGACAATGGCCGACAATTTACAAGCGCCGAATTCAAGGCTTTCGCTGCCAGGTGGAACTTCCATCATTACACCAGCAGCCCTGAGTACCCTCAAAGTAACGGTATGGCCGAGCGGGCTGTGCGGAGGGCTAATGGTCTGCTGGAGCAGTCCCGCCTGTCCAACTGCGATTTCTACCTGGGCTTACTTAACCTACGTAACATCTCACGGGACCCGACCATGGGTTCCCCTGCCCAGCGTCTGATGTCGAGGATGACAAGACCACCTATGCCAGTTGCCCAACAGGCTCTGCTACCCAAAGTGTTTGAGCCTGCCTCTGTCCAACAGCAGATTGAACAGAAGCATGAGGCTCAACGACGTTCCCACGACAAGTCCTGCCGGCCGCTGTCACCTGTACTGCCCGGGCAAGTCGTTCGTATGCAGACTACCACCGGCTATTCCCGCCTCGCGACCGTGGTTGGTGTGGCTGACTCTCCCAGATCTTACCTGGTAGACTACGATGGGACTGTCTATCGTCGGAGCCGTCAACACCTGCTGGCTGTGAACGAGCCGAAGCCTGCACCTGCGGGTCCTTATGCTCCTCCGTTGCTGTTCCAGCCTGCTACTGCCGATTGCCCTGCTGTTCCCAGCATGCCCCAGACCCCTCGCCTATTGCGTCCTCCTCCTCCGCTGCCACCAGGTTTTGGCCGGGTTGCTTCCCCTCCTGCACGTTTGCCTTCCCCTCCTGCCTCTCCTGCTCCGACTGCGTCTCCTCCTGCTTTAACATTCTCGCCTGCTTCCGCTGCGCCTTCTCTTCTTTCCGATGGGTGGGGGGGGGGGGGGGGGGGGGCGCTGTACGCACCCGTTCGGGTCGCATTATTAAGCCGCCTGTTCGCTACGGGGACTTTGTTTAAACTCGCATGCTTTGTGTAATCACACTGCCACGGCGCCAACTCTGTTTTAATTTCTAAGGGGAAGGATGTAGATGGTTTATGCATGCAACTAATAATATAGCTACCTCAGTACCACTAACCACGCCTTAGTTATCAAGTATAATAACTCTCTCTCTCTCTCTCTCTCTCCCCTGGTTCCAGCACGGTGATAGACTGTATGCAGTCAGTGCTGGAATGTGTCTAACCTGTGTGATCATTAAACGTTAAGTAAAGCTACAAGTGTGTCAGACTCAACTTCTTTACAATAATGTTATCCCACTTTTTAAGAAAGGCAGGAGAGAAAAAAAAGGGATTTATAGATCAGTTAGCCTGACATCGGTGGAGGGAAGATGCTGGAGTCAATCATAAATGATGAAATAGCGGCACATTTGGACAGCAGTAACAGGATCGGTCCAAGTCAGCATGGATTTACGAAGGGGAAATCGTGCCTGACTAATCTTCTGAAATTTTATGAGGATGTAACTCGGAAAATGGACAAGGGAGAGCCAGTGGATGTAGTGTACCTGGACTTTCAGAAAGCATTTGATAAGGTCCAACATAGGAGATTAGTGGGCAAAATTAAGGCACATGGTATTGGGGGTAGAGTGCTGACATGAATAGAAAATTGGTTGGCAGACAGAAAACAAAGAGTGGGGAATAATGGATCCCTTTTGGAATGGCAGGCAGTGACTAGTGGGGTGCCGCAAGGCTCAGTGCAGGGATCGCAGCTATTTACAATATACATCAATGATTTAGAAGAAAGGATTCAAAGTAACATTAGCAAATTTGTAGAAGACACAAAGCTGGATGGCAGCGTGAACTGTGAAGAGGATGCTATGAGGATGCAGGTTGACGGACAGGTTGGGTGAGTGGGCAGATGCATGGCAGATGCAGTTTAATGTGGATAAATGTGAGGTTATCCACTTTGGTGGCAAAAACAAGAATTATTTAAATGGTGTCAAGTTGGGAAAAGGGAAAGTACAATCGGATCTGCGGGTCCTTGTTCATCGGTCAATGAAAGTAAGCATGCAGGTACAACAGGCAGTGAAGAAAGCGAATGGCATGTTGGCCTTCATAACAAGTGGAGTTGAGTATAGGAGCAATGAGGTCCTTCTGCGGTTGTACAGGGCCGTAGTGAGGTCACACCTGAAGTATTGTGTGCAGTTTTGGTCTCCAAATTTGAGGAAGGAAATTCTATGCTATTGAAGGAGTGCAGCATAGGTTTACAAGGTTAATTTCCAGGATGGCGGGACTGTCATATGCTGAGCGAATGGGGTGGCTGGGCTTGTATACTCTGGAATTCAGAAGGATGAGAGGGTATCTTATTGAAACATATAAGATTAGTAAGGGTTTGGATACGCTAGAGGAAGGAAACATGTTCCCGATGATGGAGTCCAGAACCAGGGGCCACAATTTAAGAATAAGGGGTAAGCCATTTAGAAAGAAGATGAGGAAACACTTTTTCACACAGAGAGTTGTGTCTGTGGAATTCTCTGCCTCAGAAGGCGCTGGAGGCCACTTCTCTGAATGCTTTCAAGAGAGAGTTAGAGTTCTTAAAGATAGCGGAGTCAGGATATGTGAGAAGGCAGGAACAGGGTACTGATTGTGGATGATCAGCCATGATTACATTGAATGGCAGTGCTGGCTCGTAGGGCCGAATGGCCTACTCCTGCATCTATTGTCTATTGTGTATTAAGACCAGTGTTTCCACTTTAAGGGAACTTACCTGAAATTCGGGAAATTCTGGTTGTCTTCGGATAATTTTAGGGAAATGGAATAATTTCGGGAAATTTCCGCATCCTGCCCGCCAATGGGTGAAAAAAGGTAATTCACGCCGCACTGCTGGTTTGGTGCTCAAAGGTTTAAACACGGCGCTGTCAGTGTAATGCGTGGGAATTTAAACAAAGAGCTGTCGGCTGCAGCTATGGGTCACAGATTGTTCGTGAAAACTCTCATATAACAATGAGTCTTTGGAAGGTGCACAAAAATGCTGAAGAAACTGAGCGGGTGCAGCAACATCTATGGAGCGAAGGAAGTAGGCGACGTTTAGGGCCGAAACCCATCTTCAGACTGAAACGTCGCCCATTTCCTTCGCTCCATATATGCTGCTGCACCCGCTGAGTTTCTCCAGCATTTTTGTGTACCTTCGATCTTCCAGCATCTGCAGTTCCTTCTTGAACAACAATGAGTCTTTGGAATTCTCTTTCTCAGTGGAAGTTGAGCCTTTGATTATTTTTCAGGCAGTGGTAGAATTCTGGATAAGCATAGTGGTGAAAAGTTAGCCGTGTGCGGTGGGATTGCAGTTACATTGGGATTGGCCTTGATTTTACAGAACAGTGGGTGGGCTCAAGGGGCAGAGAGGGAGGGGTGGAGAGAGGGAGGGCGGGGGAGGGAGAGGGAGGGAGAGAGAGGGAGGGAAGGAGGGAGAGAGAGGGAGGAGATTTTGTTAAATTAATTCAGGGGGAGTTTAGATTAGTTTAAGAGAGGGAGAGAGAGAGAGAGAGGGAGAGAGAGAGAGAGGGAGGGAGGGAGAGGGAGAGGGAGGAAAGGAGAGCAGAGACTGAGAGCATGAGACATGACACATGAGAGCAGGTTGACAAAACGAAGAGAATGAAAGCTGTTGGAGGCAAAGCTGCCTTGCATAACACAGTACAAGTGAATAACAGAAGCAGGCAGATACAGTATAGTTACGTAGCTCTGTTTTGTCTTGTTCTTCTTTGTGTTGTTGACGTGTGCCCGCGAATAAAAAACAACAACAAATAGCACGCAGGAAGCAATTTTGAAAATTTCAGGAAATACCATCAAATTCCAGGTAATTTGGTATTCTATTTCAGGAATATTTTTTGTTGAGGTGTGGGAGCGCTGATTTAGACGCCAGCGTGCGCAGTGGACACTCGCGGTACTGCAGAGCTCTATGATCTTTGCTGCAGAGGGATCAGCTGCTCCCCGAAATTGAAAGCATTTTGAACTAGGAAGTGGTGGGAGTTAACATGGCTTCCAAAGATCAGATCGAGAGTTTGACCGAGGAGGCAATTTGTCCCATCTGCCTGGATTTCTTCAGTGATCCAGTCTCATTGGAGTGTGGGCACTACTTCTGCCGCTCCTGTATCACACAGAGTTGGGACAGGGAGAGGAAATACTCTTGTCCGGAGTGTAGAGAGGAGTTCGTGGACCGCACCCTCCGGGTTAGCCGGGCCTTGGCGAGACTGTCTGAGAAAGCGAGAACATTGAGCCTGAATCGGAAAGAGAAGGAAAGTAAATGTCACTGCGAGAAACATCAGGAAGAAGTGAAGCTGTTTTGTGAAACTGACAAGAAACTGATGTGTGTGATTTGTGCAGCTGGACAGGAACATGTAAAACACCGCTTCATGCAGATAGAAGAAGCTGTTGAAATCTACAAGGTAAATGCCAGCCGGTCTGGATTACATAAGTCTTTATCTCCTATATTGTCTGACATATTTATTTTCTGATCTGAAACCCAACCCCAGGATCAGGTTAAATCTTCCTTTGAATCTCTCACAAAGAAGATATTGGAGATCCAGCAAATACAGCAGCAACAGAAACGGAAGATTTCTGACGTTCAGGTGAGGCTTTTCAGTTTCGATTTCCTGATCTTGTATACATTTGATCCCTGTGACGCGTGGCATGACTGCACTTTTCTTTCGCTCAGTAGTCTTGGGAGAGGATGGACAGGCAAGGACTTTACTCCTTGGAGCGCAGGAGTCTGACGGGTGTTCTTATGCATGCGTGTATAATATCATGAAACGAATTGAGAGGGTGGATGCAGTAGGCTTTTACCCTTTGTAGGGGGACCAAGAACGCTAGGGTAACGTTTAATGGTGAGATGGGAACGTTATAAGATGAACTAGATGGCACCGTTTTCATACAGAGTGTGGTGGGTATACGGAACAAGCTGCCAGAGGAGATAGTTGAGTTGGATACCACCACAACATTTAAAAGACATTTAGGCAGAAACATGGAGATAAAATGTTTAGAACAAACTGGGCCAAATGCAGGCTGGTGGGGGGGCAGTGTTAGCTGTGAGGAGGATGCTAGGAGGCTGCAAGGTGATTTCGATAGGTTGGGTGAGTGGGCAAATGCATGGCAGATGCAGTATAATGTGGATAAATGTGAGGTTATTCACATTGGTGGCAAGAACAGGAAAGTAGACTATTATCTGAATGGTGGCCGATTAGGAAAAGGGGAGATGCAACGAGACCTGGGTGTCATGATACACCAGTCATTGAAAGTAGGCATGCAGCAGGCAGTGAAAAAAGCGAATGGTATGTTAGCATTCATAGCAAAAGGATTTGAGTATAGGAGCAGGGAGGTTCTACTGCAGTTGTACAGGGCCTTGGTGAGACCACACCTGGAGTATTGCGTACAGTTTTGGTCTCCTAATCTGAGGAAAGACATTCTTGCAAGGTTCACGAGACTGATTCCTGGGATGGCAAGACTTTCATATGAAGAAAGATTGGATATTCTCGGCTTGTACTCGCTAGAATTTAGAAGATTGAGGGGGGATCTTATAGAAACGTACAAAATCCTTAAGGGGTTGGACAGGCTAGATGCCGGAAGATTGTTCCTGATGTTGGGGAAGTCCAGAACAAGGGGTCACAGGATAAGGGGGAAGTCTTTTAGGACCGAGATTTGTTTTCACACAGAGAGTGGCGAATCTTTGGAATTCTCTGCCACAGAAAGTAGTTAAGGCCAGTTCATTGGCTATATTTAAGAGGGATTTAGATGTGGCCCTTGTGGCTAAAGGGATCAGGGGGTATGGAGAGGAGGCAGGTACGGGATACTGAGTTATATGATCAGCCATGATCATATTGAATGGCGGTGCTGGCTCGAAGGGCCGAATGGCCTACTCCTGCACCTATTTTCTATGTTTCTATGGTGGAACTAGCGTAGATGGGGCATCTTGTTCGGCATGTACATGCAGGACAGAAGGACTTGTTTCTGTGCAGTGTGATTATATGGAATCTGTGACTAATTAGTGCTGCTGTCTCATAATTCTGGTGATCTCATTTGAACCTGACCTCTGGTGCTGTCCCTGTGTTTCGTGCGTTCTACTTGTGACCGCATCGGATTCATTTCACCTCCCAAAGACATGCTGGTTAGATGGTCAATCGCTACCTATAAATTATCCCTGTGAAGGTGGGTGGTGGACAATTTAGTGGGAATTAAATAGAAATCAGAGATTGAGCAAATGGAGCAGCAACATCAACTGATGGTTTCTGGAGTTCTGGTGAGGCTTTCCAGTTTCAATTTCCTGACCTTGTGTATATTTGATCCCTGTCTTGTGTGTAGTAATAGCATAGCCCTCTGTAAGTCAGGAGTCTAGGACATGTGGAATGGAATTGGCTGTAGGGAATTGGATTTTGGGAATGGGAATGATGGAACTGTAGACTACTTGCCTAGAATTTCAGAAGCTATTTCAGAAGAATTTCAGAAGCATTCCAAGGTAACAAATGCCATGGGACTAGTGTAGATAGGTGCAGTGGCAAGCCCGGGCATGGTGGGCTGAAGGGCCTATTCCTGCACCACATGTCTCAAGGTTGGGTGGGCAAATGCGTCCATGCATGCCTTGAGAAAATACAGTGGAATCACATATAATATATTGATATTCACCTTTCATCTGACAGGAACAGTCATACAGCCTTCAGTTAAAGATCAAATCCCCAGTTTGCTGAACTGCAGCAGATTCTCACTGAGAAAGAACAGCGCCTACTGGCAGATATCCGTAAAGATGAGAAGAGAATTGTACATAAAATGGTGGCGAATGTCCGAGAGATTCAAGATAATTTAAATTCAGTTCAGGAGGAACTCGCAAAGTTACAGGAACAGATGGATCAAAAGGACAGTGTGATATTTCTGAAGGTGAGCTGTTACAATACAGTTTGTCAAAATGAAAGTGCATTCACAAAATGATGGATGAAATTCATGAAATAAATGCCGCATTTACCAGTAATTCAGAACTGGGTAAATGGTCCGTCTGTTCCAGCGCTGTGCTGCTGTTGTTCCCAAACTAAACGGCCTTGCGTATAATCTATGGGATTTCAGTATTGCATACAGACTGCCTGGCAAGAATTTGCTGTAATCTCATCACTGTGTGATTATTTAATATTTTCTCGCTAAGGGGAAATCTCCAGGAATCATAAGACCCTGGGAAAAATTTACCACATGGTCAATTTAAATGGATAATTATTTTGGGGCTCTAAACCAGCCCAAAGCTAGGATACACTTAATAAGTCCCATGGATTTATTCAACTGGCCGTGACTTACGCGTCACCACTTGAAGGGATCTATACTTTCTCCAGTTGTCCTTTTCAACTTAGAGGGAGCTGTACTCTCCCTATTATCCCTTTGCTGTTGATATACTTATAGAATCTGTGGGGATTCTCTTGTTTATCAAAGCTATCACATGACTCTTTTTGTCCTACTGCTTTTCCTCTTAATTGTGCTCCTACATGCTTCTATACTCCACACACACACACTAATACACTAGAAAATGGCTTGATGACAGCAACTTATACCTGGCCAGTGCCCCACACCTTTATGGGTTCCTTAATCCTTCAGCCACTGAGCGCTTGGGTCTATTCTGCTCCTGATATTGCCTTAGCCTCTCCTGCTCGAGTGAGCTTAACGTTCTATTTATTGTATTTCGTATGGAATTTATTAAAGACCATGTTTCATTTCATCTTTGACCTTTTGTCTCGTAAGGAGATGCAATATTATTACTAACTCCTCCCTTTTAATTATATCGATATGTTAAAATTCTTTCATCATCCAATCATCCCTAATAACTTCATCAGACAATATCCCATGAGCTGCACAGCCCTCCTGTAAATTATATATTCTCAATCATGAACATTACGTCTGCTTTCATCTCTGGTTCTCTGTCCCCAAGGCAATATCCACTTTCTGTCTGTGTGACTTCAGAGGCTTGTAGTAATTTGGGTGAAATATCTGCTGACGTCTCCTTCAATTCGGATTTGTGTTTTATTTATTTCAGGAGGAACTTGGTCGAAAGAAGAGGTAGGACATTCTCTTGACTGAAACACTATATATTTGTCAAAAAAAATGTTTTAAAAATTGATGCCAGTCTACACCATGCTGTTAACTATTTGCAGGGTTAGTGATGAATTCAAAACATTGTCGGTGACAGATGGAGCCTTGCAGATTGAAACATTTGATCACCACTTTTTGATTAGCACATTGTGGAGAGAAATCTACGCCATTAAGCGAGGTAAAACATGTAGTTTCCTTTTCTCATATTCTTCCATAATATGTGATGGACAGATACATAGTTGAATGATCGACCTTGGGCGTTATTGGGAACTCGCACAGAAGAGGAATCGGTGCCAGTTTACATCAGTCATGATCACATTGTATGTTAGGACAGACCTCAGGGCGGGGGCCTACTTCACTTCATATTTGCTCCCCCCTGGGTCCTGGAGCCCTCGCTGCCCGATTCTCCCTCCCCCCCCCCCCCCCCCCCCCCCCCCCCGACCCGCACACCCCACCCCCCTGGGGACTCTCTGATTCTCTGCTTCTCCCCCCAGTCTCCGTCACCCTGGATGTGGAAACAGCAGGTCCGAGGCTCGAGGTGTCTGAGGATCGGAAGAGCGTGAGATCTAACTGGGCCGTTGGGAGTCTCCCTGACACCGGGAAGAGGTTTACGGTCAAGCCGTTTGTGCTGGGATCGGAGGGATTCACATCGGGGAGACATTACTGGGTGGTGGGGGTGACGGCGTCGAGTTGGCACTGGAGTCTGGGAGTCGCCGCAGAGTCTGTGGAGAGAAAGAGAGGTGTCACACTGACCCCGGAGACTGGATTCTGGATCATCGGGCGGTCGTGTGGTGATGGGTTTGATGCATTCACCTCCCCTCCATCCCCACTCAGCGACCGTCCCGTCCCCTGGAGGGTGGGAGTTTATCTCAGTTACGAGTCCGGGACAGTTTCATTTTACAACGCGGACACCAAGTCCCATCTCCACACGTTCAGTGGGAATAAATTCACGGAGAAACTTTATCCTTTCTTCAGGAGTAATGATAGATGCTTGCTGAGCATCTGCTCCGGTTCTGCTCCGGATAGGTAAAATGGTCGGGTCCCAGGAGCGGCATCAGGAGCGGGGCTCAGCCTGGGGCTGTGGGGCAGAAACCCGGTGGACAACACGCCGGCGCTGAACGATCGGCTCCCATTTAATCCCCAATTTCCACGTCGTGAAACAAGCCCCAGTGAGTGCGGGAATAAAATTAGGGGCAATGTAAATGCGGGAAGAGTAAAATAAACAGCAACTTAAATCAGAGCTGTCGATCCGATCATTTTAACGCGTTAACCGTGTCCGTCAATGGAACAGAATAACTTTTGTGAAAATATAAAGATTGAAACAATCGCATTTCCCGCGGGTTCAGCAACAGTCGTAGGCGGCGGGTCCTGAGCTGTGGCCGGGTTCCCCCTGGTCCTAAAGTCCGCTGTATCATTGTGTTTATATCGTGTGAGCAACGTTTCCTCTCCACACAACAGATTCATTTTCTTTGGAACGGATCTTTGAAAGAATGGATCCAACCGAATGACTGTTTCCAGGTAGAAGCCCGTCGTGATCAGGCTCTCCCTGCCCCCCCCCCCCCCCCCCCCCCCCCCCCACTGTGGATACATGGAACTCTCCGTGTTTCCCTCCCTCCCCTCTCTTTCTGCAACTTGATGTCTCGCTGCTACTTCCTCTCTTTTCACCACACTTTAACTTTAGGAAATACAGAAGCCACTTGTCAGGCACGGGCATTCACAAACGGAGGTTAAAATCAAGCTATAGATTTCAAGTAGTTTGGGTTATAGTTTTATTGTGATATATGACTGTAAGTGGGTGTAATTTTCAATAATCCAATCCCTTTACACTGATCATCTGCCTCGTTCTTTTCCCTTCCTTTCAAATATTTATTGTCGCCCTCAAGCTGAGTGAGGGGGAGATAATCGGTGTGTGGGGGGGGGGGGGGGGGGGGGGGGGGGTCAAGTGAATTGTCTAATGTACCGAACAACGGAATAATGGGATTCTTACTTGTCCCAAAGCTGAACTTGGATCTATATCGCTCCTCATGACTTTCTCTCCCTAAACTACGGGACACGCAACCTTTCTTCCTCACTCAGGCCTTTCCATCGACCTTCTCCTTAAACTTCCAGGTGTATAAGAAGGATTCCCATCACCAACAAACCCGTTTGCAAAATACCCAACTGATTCCAGACCCTGGAGGTTCTAGGAGGTTAGACAAAGCAGCTCAGAGAGTCCGTGGAATTGGAATGGGTCTGCAGTTGGCCAGGCAGGATGTGTGGAGAGAGAAACTGCGTTACAGTTGCAAGTCCTTGATCGGAATTTGTCTTAATCTTGCCTAAACTGCTGCACAGTTTAAACATATGTTGAAGATCTACAAGCACCCGATTTGTTTCATGAGATAATTTAAGGTGGTTGTTCCTTGTTCTCGTGCTGAATACATGGAGATCCATGAGTCAGCAGAAGCTGTGTTCTGCAATTCTACATCTTTTCGTCATGATTCAGCGTTCTACGCCCTCAACGTAGATCAACTATTATACTTCATCAATGCTTCTTGATCCTTGATGATGGGTAGTCTGGTCTGTGATCGACTTGGCTGCCTCCACGACTCTCTGCAACCTGTCCCCAAACCAAGCTGTGAAGCAACCCACAGTGTGCTTTCTATGGTGCATCTAGGGCCCATCAGTAAAGTAGCTGAACTGGAGTGGAAGCGAGTTGCACTCAACCGCCGAACAAGAGGATCTGATTGAGAGGAAGGTCCCAGTGTGTGCCCCAGCAGTCTTTCCACTTTGAAGGAAATTACCCGAAATTCGGGAAATTCTGGTGGTCTTCGGGTAATTTTAGGGAAATGAAATAATTTCGGGAAATACCCGCATCTGGCCCGCGAACAATGTAAAATCTGGGTGTAAAGGTGATACACAAAGCACTGCCAGTTTGGTGCTCAAAGGTTTAAACAGAGCGCTGTCAGTTTAACGCGTGGGAATTTAAACGAAGAGCTGTCGGTTGCAGCGCTGTGGGTTTTAAATGTAGCATTACCTGCGGGAGTGCTATGGGCTTTAAACATAACGCTATGGCCACAGCCACAGCCAACAGTCACAGACTGTTCTGGAAAATTCCCGTATAACAATGAGTCTTTGGAATTCTCTTCCTCAGTGGAAGTTGAGCCTTTGATTATTTTCCAGATAGTTGTAGAATTCTGGATGAGCCTGGTGGTGAAAGGTTACCAGTGGGATTGTAGTTACATTGGGATTGGCCTTGATTTTACAGAATGGTGGGTGGGCTCAAGGGGCAGAGAGTGAGGGAGTGGAGAGAGTGAGGGGTGGAAAGAGGGAGAGAGGGAGCAGGGGGAGAGGGAAAAAAGTAAGGAGGAGAGAGTGAGGGAGGGAAAGAGGGATGGAGCAAGAGTGGTAGAGAGAGAGGAGAGACTGAGACACATGAGAGCAGGTTGCAAAAACGAAGACAACAAAGCTGCGGCCCCACTCTATGCAGTCCCGTGTGTGGGCGCTGCCGACCCACAGCCCGTGACAGAGCGGCCCACAGGGGAAGACGGGGCAGAGGGCGGCCGGATAGAGCTGGCCCCTGGGGGAAATGTGGGGGCTGTCCTGAGGGATGCGCTCCTTCGGCCGCTTACACCTTGTTGCTCGGGCTCAAAGCAAAGATACTAGAGCATTTGGTTCAAGCACTCACTCACCCTCCACAATTATTCACAGCGCAAAAATTGACCATTTCGGCGGCTTTTGACAGGTAAGAAAATACGCGTTTTGTGTGTTAACAGTGTATGCCGGAGGCTGCCGTCCTCCAGAAGGATTGAGCTGCTCCGTGCGTCATGCTCTTTGACCTGGTGACCTTACATGCAACTATTTAAAACTAAAGAAAAACTGAAACGTAACATCCTGATGAATCTTGCCTGCAGCCTCTGCAGGTGCAATGCATTTCGCCGTATTAGCAATGACTCGGTCTGCTTCGAAATAGGGGTTAGGGCTTGTCCCAAATCTGTTGGTCCCCCAGTAGAGTGATATAGCCATCAGGAAATGTTGCCGGCTGGCCCATTCCAGCATGGCAGTGGTGATCGTTACTCTCATGAGATATAGACCAGGAACCTGAAAGAGAGGTACAAACGACTTCATAAACGAAGGCTCATAGTACAAGAGCAGGACGTTACGGTGAATCTATATATAACAAAGGTTTAGCCCCAAATGGAGAATGAGGTCTATTTCTGGTCACCAAACTTAAGGAATGATGTGGGAATCATTGGGAGGATGCAGGAGATATTGAATGTAATGGATTTAGGGATAAGGAGTTCCTGTTCCGTGGTTGAGACGGAGGAAGCGGATCCTGGTTTTCCATGGAGCGGGGACGTTGCGAGGAAGTTTAATATAGAGGCATAGGGTCGGGAGCGTTTTGGAGCCGGTGAATGGGTGGAAGCTGTTTCCACCAGTAGAAGGAGCAAGGGGTGCAGATTTGCAGAGAGTTATGTGAGGATAAACGTGCTGCAGTGGCGGTGGAAATGCAGCCAATGAAGCTTTTCGAACTTGGATCTCCACTCTCTGACTGTCGCTGATCAGCAGACAAAGTGAACCTTATCAACCTGGAATAAATGTCAAAGGATCTTATAATGTCTTTTAAACATGCACCGTGTCTCCGAATACAGAGTGGCCCGATGTCTGGTGCATGGGAGGCATTGCACTGTTGTGGATTAAAATCAGACCGGATGGAGGTCTACGTTCACCAGGGGCATCGTACGATGGCAACTCTGCCGGCAGTCTGTTCGTTTTTTCATCTTTTTTAAATTTTTACTGTTTGATAAAAGTTTGTTTTAATGTTCTCCGGTTTGTTTTATGTGGGGGAGGGGGATGGGGTCGGGGGAAACGTTTTTTTCCAGGTTCTTACCTTGCCGGAGATGTGATTAATTTTTGGATCACGGCGCTCTGCAGCCTTCCATCGATGGAGCTGGAGGCCTCCTCGAACTGCCGTGAGCCCCACCGCGCGGCGTGGACTTAACATCGCAGCTGACCCCTTGCCTGGGATCGCTCCATCCGCGGCCTGCGGACTTACCATCAAGAGCTCGCAGCTCGAAGACCCATCATTTATTTATTTGCCTCTGTACTCCACAATTTGAGATTTGTAATAGAAAAAATCACATGTGGTTAAAGTGCACTCCCCACCCACCTCTCCATTCCACTGTCCCACTCCCCGTTACCCAGTCTTTCACACATCACTTCTCACTGATGTTCGCTCAGTGTTTGAGTACATCAATGTGAGTGCGTACATGTGTGTGAGTGTGCGTCACAGTGTGTGAATCTGTGTGTGAGTGTGTGTGGATTTGTGGGCATGTTAATGTGTGTGGGTGTGTCAGTATGAATGTGAGACGTGGGACTGTACAATGTGAGTGCGAGCGCGCAAATGTGCTCGCTTGTGGGCATGCGCGTGTGTGAGACTATTAGTAATTATGTGAGTGGGTAAATATGTGGCTGTGTGAAGTTGTGACATTGTATGAGGGTTTATGAGCATATGAGAATGGCTCAGTATCTGCAGGAGTAGAGTGTAAGAACGTGTCAGTGTGTGAGCATGTCTGACTGGATTACTATGAGTATATGAGCGTATGTTTTCATGAATGAATCTATGAGCATTTATAAGTGTGTGTGTGTGGACATATTTGTGTTTGTGAGTGAACGTCTGTGGGTACGTAAGAATATCTGCCTGCAAGACCGCTTGTGTGTATGAATGAGTGTGTACGATTTTGAATGTATCATCATGTGAGAGTCCGAGAGTGTTAATTGAAGAAGATAGACACAAAATGCTGAAGTAATTGACAGATGATTGTAATTGTAATTAATTTATTCGCCAAGTATGTTTTCCGTGAAAGTCGGAGAGAAGCAGCAGCGAGAGCGAGTATTGGCAGGAAGTAGGAGGCAAAGAAGATTTAAAAAGAGTGCCAAAGGCCCAGCTGCGAGTAATCTACTAATTAGCCATAAAGTCGTTGATTAGGTAGCAGATATAAGAAGTGGAGCTGTAGTGGAGCGGCCTTGTTGAGGTGAAGTGCCTTGGTGAGTAAAGTGTAAGTCTTTGGCTCGAGGGTGTTCGGCGAGGAGGCTGAGGCAAGGAGCTAAACTTGATCGAAATTTGTGATTTTTGTTCACTGAAGAAATAGACAATAGTTGCAGGAGTAGGCCATTCGGCCCTTTGAGCCAGAACCGCCATTCACTGTGATCATGGCTGATCATCCACAATCAATACCCCGTTCCTGCCTTTTCCCCATATCCCCTGACTCCGCTATCTTTAAGTGCTCTATCTAACACTCTATTGAAAACATCCAGAGAATTGGCCTCCACTGCCTTCTGAGGCAGAGAATTCCAGATTCACAACTGTCTGCGTGAAAACGTTTTTCCTCATCTCCTTTCTAAATGGCTTGCTCCTTATTCTTAAACTGTGGCCCCCCAACATCGGGAACATGTTTCCTGCCTTTAGCCTGTCCAATCCCTTAATAACCTTATGTTTCAATAAGATGCCCTCTCATCCTTCTAAATTCGAGAATATACAAACCCAACCGTTCCATTCTATCAACATATGACAGTCCCGCCATCCCTGGACTTAACCTCGTGAATTTACGCTGCACTTCCTCAATAGCAAGAATATCCTTCCTGAAAATTGGAGACAAAACTGCACACAATACTCCAGATGTGGTCTCACTAAGGCCCTGTACAACTGCTGAAGGACCTCTTTGCTCCTGTACTCAACTCCTCTTGTTATGAAGGCCAACATGGCAGGCATGTTAATTGTAAATGACATCTGCGCCGCCGCATTTACTAACGTTTCATACAACGAAGCTGATATAAGATATAAGGTACATAGGGTGGGTATCAATTAATTCTAGACAACAGAAAATAATCTAACCCCATTAATTCACTCATTATGATGTGCTCTACTGTATGATGTGTGCAGCAAAACCTGAACTTCCAGAGTGGTCTATCTTGTCGTTTCTTCAGCGGACCTCAAATTTATTTTAAGAGCAAAACATACAGCGCTGGAGAACTCAGCAGGTCAGGCTGGATCTGTGGCTCGTCTGAAGAAGGATCTCGACTCAAAAAGTCACCTGTTCCTTCTCTCCAGAGATGCTGCCTGACCTGCTGAGTTACTCCAGCACTTTGTGTCTATCTATGGAGGGAATGGTTAGACGAAGTTTAGTGTCGGATCCCTTCTTCAGACATTTTTAAGGGGTTCGGAAAGATCGAAAATTTCACGTATTTAAATAGGAGGAGTGGGGGGGGGGGGGGTGGAGGAGGAAGGGGGGAATGTGAGTGGGGATTGGGGGAGGGGGGTTGAGGGGAGGGGGAATGTGGGGGGGTTGAGAGGGGAGGGGAATGTGAGAGGGGTTGAGGGGAGGGTTAGGGGTAGTGTGTGTGAGGGGGTGAGGAGATGATGGGGGCGGGGCTATCGGCGGGACTGTCAATCTACTGGCGCCGTCACTCCGCCTGCTTTCCGCCCATTGGTCGCGCCCCGCTGTCCATCAGTCCTGTCCCGCCCCTGGCCGCAATGATTGGCCGCTGCACCCGGTTGTCATGGCGGCGGCGCGGGGCCTCGAGAACAGCGGGCGGGCGGGAGAGGAGTGGGAGAGTGGAGAAGGAGAGAGAAAGGTAAGGAATTTAAGGGTGAAGGAATGGGAGGTTTGAATGAGATGGGAGGGGAATGATGGGGGGGGGGGGGGGGGGGGGGGGGGGGGGGGGAGGGGGAGGGGAAATGGAAGAAATAGGAAGTGGGAGGGGGAGGGTGTGTGGACCCTCGCTAACTGCTGCTGCTTGTTCCTCCCGCCCACAGGCAGACGCTGCCCCCCCTCCTCACGCCTGTGATCCCCACCCCCAGTGATGGAGCGTCAGGCCCCCGGAGAGCGCGGTCACTGACTACCATGTGCTGCAGGTGATCGGACAAGGCTCCTTCGGCAACCGTCTACAAGGGTCGTAAGAAGTTCAGTGGGCAGATGTGTTGACCCTTCACGCTACACCCCGATCACCACCTCCCCCCCCCACCCCACCCAACTCCCTCACCCACCTCCACCCCCCCCCCCTCCCCCCACCCAAACTCCCCCCCTCCCCCCTCCCCCACCCCCTCCCCCTCCCCCTCACCCATCCCCACACCCCACCAAACCAAACCCTCTCCCCCCTCACCTACCCCACTCCCCCTCACCTACCCACCCCCATCCACTCCCCCCTCACCCACCAGCCCCGCCTCACCCACCCCCCTCTCCCTCGCCCACCCACCCCCCTCTCCCTCACCCACCCACCCCCTTCCCCTCACCCATCCCCACCCACACCCCTCCACCCCAACCCCCTCTCCCTCACCCACCTCACCCACCTCACCCACGCACCCCACTCACCCTCTCACCCAGGCCCTTGCTGACCTCTGCCCTTCCACAGGTGGTGGCGCTGAAGTTCATTGCCAAGCGGGGCCGCTCGGAGCGGGAGCTACGCAGCCTGCAGCGGGAGATCGACATCATGCACGGGCTGCGTCACCCCAATATCATCCAGATGCTTGACAGCTTCCAGACCCCCACCCAGGTGGGCAGCTGGTCACCCCATCCCCCAAACCCACAGTGGGGGGCATCGGCTCTGGCCGTGCCTCATGGTCCCGACTGCACCCCCTGCTCCAGACACTCAGCCTGTAGACTGTAGTCACGGCCACCTGCCTGTAGACCCCGAGATCAGCAGTCCCACTGTAGACTCTGGGATCAGCAGTCCCACTGTAGACTCTGGGATCAGCAGTCCCACTGTAGACTCTGGGATCAGCAGTCAGACTGTGGTCACCTCACCTGGGCATGGCATGGTGCGGGGGGGAGGGGATGTTTGCATTGTGGATGGTGTCCATGCGGGGTGGGAGGGCTGGGGTTGGGGTGGGGTGAGGTGGGTGTATGGTGGGGAGTGTTTGGGTGCGGGTATTGCGGGGGTGGGGTGTGGGTGAGGTGCTGGTAGGAGTGGGGAGTGTTTGGGTGGTGGGGGGTGGGGGTGAGTGTTGGGAGGGTTGGGTTGGGATGTGGTGGGCTTTGACTCCCTCCCCCTCATTGAGCCTCTGCCTACCCCGCAGGTGGTGGTGGTAACGGAGTTTGCTCAGGGGGAGCTCTTCCATGTGCTGGAGGATGACGGCAGCTTCCCCAGGAGCAGGTGGGCAGCGGCACTTCCCCCAACCCCTCCCCACTTCCTCTCTCCTCCACCCTGTCACCCCTCCACCATCTCCACCTCTCCCCGTCACCCCCCTCTCTCTCTCTCTCTCTCTCCTCCCCCCCCCCCCATCACCCTCCTCACTCTCCCAGTCACACCCCCTCTCTCCCCTCACTCTCCCCCTGTCACCCCCGCTCCCCCCTCTCTCTTCCCGTCACCCTGCCTTGTCACAACCCCCTCTCTCTCCCCCTGTCATCGCCTCTCTCTCTACCTCTCTCACTGTCACCTCTCTCTTTCCTCATGTCACACCCTCTCCTCTCCCCATTGTCTCCCCTCTCTCCCCCTCTATCACCCCATCCTCTCTCTCCCCTTGAACATCCCCTCTCCCTCCCCCTGTCACCCCCGTCTCCATCTCTCCTCTCCCCTGTCACCCCTCTCTCTCTCTCTCTCCCCCCCCAGGTGCGGGGGGTTGGCAGGCCCAGCTGGTCTCTGCTCTGCATTACTTGCACCTCCCACCGCGTCCTGCCACCGGGATCTCAAGCCGCAGAACGGCTCATCGGCAAAGGAGGCGTCATCAAGCTGTGCGACTTTGGTGGGTGGGACTCGCTCCTGATTGGTGATGTTTCGGGAAAGGGGAGGGAGAGGGGCGGGGAGTGAGAGGGGGCGGGGAAAGGGATGTGTCGGAGAGAGGGGGAAGGAAAGGGGAGAGAGAGAGGGGACATAGATGGGAGAGAGATGTTTGGCGGAGAGATGGATGGGGGGATGAGAGGGAGGGTGGGGGTGGAAGGAGGGGCAAGCGAGTTGGCGGAGACGGGAGGGAGGCGCTTTTGCGGTAGCCTGGGCGAGCCCGCGGGGAGGTCGGTGGTGGTGGCCCTGGTGGGAGGCCCGTTTGGTGGCGGGCCCTGGCGTTGTGCTTTGGTCTGGCTCCTGGTCGCGCG